>NC_037686.1:67453890-67583890 GCF_003255815.1 Theropithecus gelada
ATTCATTTCAGTTTCAGTAATGTCTTTTACAAAATAGCGATACTACAAGCTAACATGTTGGGAAAAAGCTCATGCTTATACACTATTTAAAGCATCAGCAGATTATCAAAAACTAATGTGATTATGCACACTTAGTGTTTCCCTGTGATAACTTATTGAAATGATGTATGCTATTTGAAATAAAATGATTATTTTAGCTTTTTTTTAAGAAAAAAATTGAGTTGACATTGTTGGCTTATGTTTTATCATGAACATACTAATATATTACTCATTGGACTCCTTTTTTTGAGTGAAATTTATGTCCATTGATACAATTTTAATGAGTGCTCAATTACAGACTTTTAAGTATCAATACTTCAAAATATTTAATTTTATATTAGCAGTAACAGACATGAAATCATTGCATTGACAATCGTAGGTCTTGATAATTCAAGGAATAATTCTGTTGCTGATCATTTATACTAAAAAAGAGAAATTGGTAGTAGGCATACTATTAGAACTTTGTTATTGAAGGACTATTTGAGGAAGCATAAAATACAGGATAATATTTTAACTTCTTGACATCAAGAATGACCCTATTATTTACCAGTAGGTATAGTTGGTCCTATTAGTCTTCCCTCTAATCTGATTATGGCAGTAAACATGGCAGCAACTCTGGCATTTAAGTAGAATTATTATTTCTAATGGTTTTTCTGACAGAAAAATAAAGGCAATGTTTTGGCCAGACTTTAAACAAATTTCTTTGATTTCATTTCTATGAAAATTCTTTCAGTGCCAAACTGAAAAGTATAGTGCAAACACTGTTGTTATACCTCTTTTTATAATTTGGTCACTAAAGGAACTCACTTGCCAGCTAATTTAACTTAAAACTTTTAGTAATTTTTGAATTTGTGTAGCTATATGATTTAAGAATGTAAGACTTGGGAAAAATAGGATAAGAGACCAAGAAATTGTCTTAATGATAGAAAACTATAAGTAGAAAATTTATATTAAAAATAACCTATTAAACTACTACATAGTATATCTTTAGAAATTTGAGATCATGAGGCTGATATAACAAATTAAATTTATCTTATATGTAAGATTGTTCATTTTTCTGGTCTGCTGTATTAAGCACAAAGAATACTGGTTTCTTAGAAACATATTAAACATTTGCTTTAGCTGTTCATTTCCAGTAGATGGCTATAGTTCACTACCAAATTGAACTTGTAATAGATTTTTTACAGTAACTAAAAAAGAAGATGAAGGTTGAATTACTATAAATGAGTTGCCTTGTACATTTTTTATTTCATGTGCTTAGTCATCTAATGTTGTTATTTTTTAAAGAACGTATTTTAAAAATGACTGAAAAGTGGTATTTTACTTTTCTCTCTTTGATCAATGTCTGATAATGCCATTATTTATTTTGGTTTGTTCCAAATAATTTACTCTTAAAATTTCTATATTATGTGAGAAATGTTTTTAATTATTGAACTGTGTAGAAAATGCATTATTGTAAGAATCCTTAATATATTCTGTAAGTTACTGCATCTCTAAATTCAGTCATTTTATTTTAGCCTTTAAGTTGAAACACTGAGTCATTAACACTTGTGTTGGCTAAGTTTCATGGCTTCTACTAAGCATTATTTCAAATGTAACACACAAATATACATATATATTAGTGTATATGTCTTTCACTAATCTGGACCTGCACCTATTTTAGAACATAATTTAATCAAGTTAAAATAATATGGATACAGATTTACCATTTGAAAAAATATGCGTTACCTTATGAAGTACTTAAAATCTGCCTTGCAACTGGACTGGTATCTATCCACTAGATTATAGAAATCGCTTGCATGCATAGCATGAGATGATAAGTGCCACTATTGACTCTTAACCCTTATTCATAAATATAACTGTGTGATGTCTGAGTAAATGGTTCTGAATTTATTGTGTATGTGTGGGTTTTGCATGCAACCAAAAATTTGAAAAGGGCTAAACATTTTCCCCTCTCCTCAGACTACTATGTAATTTGTCTATCTACTTTCAGCGAATGTTTGTTTTTCTTTATTTGAGGTGTGTGGGTGTGAGTGCACACACGTGCATCTGTTCGTGCTCACGTATATAAAATTGATGTGATTTTTATGTCCTGCAGATATTGGTACAATCAATCGGTTCAAGGTTTAGCTTGTTTTATTTTACAAATGAAAAGGTCGGTTTTGTGTGATATGGTGAGACTACAATATTAGATCCTTTTAAAATCAACTGCCAATTTATATGGCTGGCTACAACTGCTTATTCTATTATTAATAAGCATTTTGCTCAACTATATAAATTATAAAAATAATGCTAAGATTCTAGGAGAATTTTATATTTGGAGTCTATATAAATTTCATAATCTCTTGAAGACAAATGAATTATTTTTTGTATTTTTTGTCGCTGCTTCTGTATATATTTATCATTATAATAGAGGCAGATTAAGAAATGGGCCACACTTGTAACTAATTAAAAGAAATTTTTCTCACACATTTGCTAAAGGATAGTTGAAATATTCAGATGCATCTTTGTGAATCAAAAGACTTACAATTCAAAACTTTAGTTAGGTTACTTTACATGAAAATAACTGATTTATTTTTCTAAGACACTAACGTATTAATGTGAGGGATTTTTTGGTGTGCAGTTCATTTTTGGGGAGTATATGTTAGTGTTCACATACATACGTACATACATACATTTATACACATCAAAAAAATATCCTTTTTTTGTTGAAGACCTTAAAGGACAAAGGATATTTGACCCCACCCTGAGACTGTGCAATGTAAGTTTACAAAAGGATCAAGGAGCACAGATTTTAATAATGCAAACAATATTAGTCCTGTCCCCTCTGGCATCACGAAGCTGGACATACTGATTGTATACTTTGATTCCTAAACCATGGAGATGTATGAGATGCCCTAGGGAGCACCTGGCCAAGCTAAGAACATTTCAGTGATTACAAGGATAGTGCCTAGAGGGCAATTAAGGGACAGGGCAGGAGATCTACAGTAATGAGTCCCTGTAGCACCTAATGAACCACAGAAAGGGAAGCAGAGAATTAGGATCAAATATAGCTGAGTGAGGACGATTGTTGAGTAATGTATAGATTATTTACCAAGAATACCATTTGTATACTTCGATATTTATGTAATCAGGCAGATTAAAAAATCTCGTCACTTAATGTATTTAACATATCCTTTTAGATGAATTTAATAATTCAAGTTTTATGAATAAATGGCATTGTTGTTTTCCTTTGTTGCTTATTACTGTGTTGAGGTTTGATTTAAATGATATACTTCCTTTGAATGAACATTTTAGTTATTTTTCTCCTTATTGAGTTTGTAGGTGTGTTTTTATTTTACTAATATAAAGTAATTCCATCCAAGCGTTGAACTGGTTTTTTTTTTATTTTTATTTAAGTGTCTGTGTAGTCTTCCCGTTTGCTTCCGTATTATTTTTCCATAGTTGTTTGTATCTGCAATGGAAGGCAGAGTTTTCTTGATTTAGTTCAAGCCTGTGGAAACTAAAATTGGGAGTAATTTCTTGAAATATTTTTTGTATAATTATGAAAAAATGATAGTGGAAGGAAAATTTTGTAGAGTATGTATAATTTACACAGGAGTCTTAAATAGATTTAAAATCAGCTTATTTCACTGCTGAATTTTCTGACTCATCTTTCTTAAAACCAGATTAATGGCATAATACACATATATTTGTGTCATTTTCTGTTTGTCCACTTGCATTATTGTGTAGGGAAAAAGAGAGTGAAAAGGGAAACTGCTATGAGCATGAGATTTGATATGATAAACCTAGTTACTTAACCATTCGTCTCCTCTAGCCCTGCTGCTGTGTACAGGTATTAATGGATGGGCTCTCCCACCTCATTGATCTTTGCGATGGTGTATGCTCAACTATACAGATGAGAGCCGAGAGAGAACTAACTGGCTGTATAGTGTTCACCTACACCTTGGTTCCTGGCTTTCTTTCCTCGGCATTGTCTGAATCACTTCTTATACCCCACTGCAGCAGCAGTGTTTACGCTGTACTTGTTCCATGTTCCATCAAATACTGTTGTCCACCCTGGGAGGTCTGCAGTGCTGCTGCTTGCGTGACCACGAGGGGGAGCCAGGGAGTGTCCCTAGAATTCCTCCCCAACCTCTCCTTCCTCCCTGTCTTCTCAGCCTCTTGCTCTCTACTTCTCCTTTTCCTTCCCGTTCCTTTCTTCTTCTTCTCCCTCCTTTCTCTTTTCTCTTTCCATTTCCTCCTCTTTCCTTTCCCTCCTTTCCCCCTTTCTTCCTCTCCCTTTCTTTCCTTTCTCTTCTTTATGTGGAACTGAAAGTATTATTGCTATCTTACATCCTTCTCCAATTGAACATCACTACAATAGAAGCAGCAGTTGTATTTATTTATTTGTTTATTTATTTGAGACAGAGCCTCACTCTGTAGCCCAGGCTGGAGTGCAGTGGCATGATCTCGGCTCACTGCAACTTCCACCTCCCGGGTTGTGGTTCAAGCAATTCTCCTGCCTCAGCCTCCCAAGCAGCTGGGATTACAGGAATGCGCCACCATGCTCAGCCAATTTTTGCATTTTTGGTAGAGACAGGGTTTCACCATGTTGGCCAGGCTGGTCTTGAACTCCTGACCTCGTGATCTGCCCGCCTTGGCCTCCCAAAGTGCGGGATTACAGGTGTGAGCCACTGTGCCTGGCCTTCGTCTTTATTTTTTAAAGTTTTTCAGTAGATGTCATATGTTTTCCTAACTACTATTTACATGGATATAGGATGGAAAACTTTACAGTTTTAATAAGTAAAGAACTCTTAGAGGGAGTGTTACTACCTAGATGAATACTGGGTTGGGTTTAAAATAAAAACTGTGATGTGTAAAATACCCAATGTGATTACTAGAAATGATCTATCTAAAAATAGCCATAAAATGATTCTTTACAAACTGTTTCAACCTACTTTTGTTTTAATTAGAATAACTCTAAGATTGGGGATATTCCTGAATTGTTTCTTCCTAATTAAAATATATTTAGGAATGTCTGACTTGGGTTTATGTTACGTGATTATTTGCTTGGAGTGTTCTCATAAAACCAAGTAGACATTTATTCAACTATGATAGTCACTAACTTTGGCTTAAATATCTGTAAATATATATTTTAGCTTTCTCTAGAGAAAAACTATTAATGTAAATCTCTGAAGAAATTTAAAGCATTGTGTGTGTATATATATATTCAGATTGTGTAATTAAAATCTATTATATACACATGTATGTTTTCACTTTGTTTATATTCCATCTAGGGAAATGTAAGTGGCATTGATATTCTCCTCCAGGTTTACATTCTCTGGGTATTTAAAGCTCATGGATTTCTTGAAATAGATGAACTAGATAGAGAACTTAATAGTGGTGTGTTTTGGGCTTGCTTTCTGATTTCATAATACATAAATATATCATTGTGGTTTAGATTTTTATTTTTCAAAGACTGGATTTTGATGATTTCATTTTTATCTTTGAAAATTCTTTTGTGTTTGATGAGAGAAATCCATTTCATTGTTAATTAAAAATGCTTAACGTATGTAGAGCTGGTTGAACACCATGTAGGAAGCTAGTGATTACAGAATCTAGGCATAGAAAATATATCTATGAAGTTGAAAACGATTATGAGGTAAAAAAGATACACTTATGTTTAACTTAATTTTGAAATTGACCTTTGACTTCAGTTTTACTTAGCTAAAATTCATGGCTAAATTTGTATATATCTGAATATTCTAAGAAGTTGGTTTATGTAATTGAATGGTAAAATCATCTTAAAATTACCCTGACAATAGTTACTGGAGCTACGGTCTGTGGTTGTGCTTGAGAAACAAGTAGATAAAACATTTGCGAATCTTTTAATGGTTATATTTCTTGATAGCTTTCATAAGAAAGCACATAATTTGTGACAACTTCAATAAAAAGACACGGCAGCAAAACTTTTTGAGTTAGCGGCAAAGTAAATGGGGCAGGTTTTGCATTTTGAACAGAAATGTTATGAACTGTGATTGAATTTGTCGTGAAAGTGTGTCAGTATTAATAAAAGTATTTAGGTACAAGTTTTCTGGGCTTTGTAGCCTTTTTAAGGTTAAGGATTGGTTAACGTGAAAAGTCATTTCTGTGCATTTGGTAGTATACAGCAAATGACAAATATATTTCTATGCATTTTGGATTATTATGCCATTTCTTATTTCAAACCCTTTTTGTCAGGACACCAGGCAAAACAATGATGCTTTGAGGACGTAATTAAAGATATTGTTCAAAGAACAACTTTCTGCATATTTGAATTATTACTGTCATCAAAATCATACAAATATGGAAATATGATTGCCAGAAGCACATAAATCAATGATCAGCATGGCCTCAAAATCCAATAAATATGTAGAGTTAAATACTTTAAAATGCAAATTGCATCTGATGATTTGCATATGGTAGAGTTTAAAGGAAATTTGTTGCTTAACAACCTCTAAGGTAGCAGTTAGGGCTGTGGGTAAACATAGATTTTTTTTATTCATCATTGGTCAAGTTGCAAGATTTGATAAATGATGGGAGACTGCTTTTCTTGGTTAAAATGACTGCAATCTTTACTGAATCCTAAAACTGCCTTGAAGTCATCTGAATAATTAAGAGTTAATTATTCTTCATCCATCTAGATCAGAAAAGGACAGATTTAGGGAAGGAATTTATAATTTTTGCCTCACGTCCTGTCATGTCGTAATGTGATAAACTAAACTGACTCCAAGTAATATCTAGTGACCTTATAGTAATTATGCCTCACAAAACATTTTTGTTGCAGTTTTTTAATTGCTTACATCGATTCTAGAAAGTACATGTTAGCAGACTTAGAAGTTTAATTGTCTCCAAAGAAAGCAATATAAAATTCGTGTTCCTTTTCTATGTTTTAAGTTCATCATTGTGGATACACAAAAGCACAGCATATAAGTTTGCATATATTCTTTTAGAAATAGTAAGCAATGACTCCTAAAATGTTATTAGGGGAGATTATAGACACATTGGGAAAAATTATTTTAGGAAGTTATTTTGAAAGGGCAATGAATCTTTCTTTACCTATTTTAATTTGAAATATTAAAATAAAGCTCTTTAAATAACTTCATTTTTAAAAATTAATCTGGTAGAGCTGATAATTCTTGCAGATTTACCAACAGGGCACATTATTTTAGGAGACTGAAAAAAGGCAGCTGAAAGTTAAGAAATAAGCTGTCTTACCGCCTCATGCTATTCTCTATTAAAAGCAGACGTCATAGAATTCACCTGAAAATCCAGTGACTACTTAGTGAATTTTTTACAAAACGATTTTCTTTGAGATAGGAGTGTTTTGTGAATGTTTACTGATCACAAGAAGAATTGTAATAAAGAAATCAATATGCATGATCCCTTTCCATGTAGTACAACAGGGTTACACTGTTAGGTTAAATACAGGCAACATTCCTTTTCAAAAAATCAATGTGCTGGATAGCCTGCAATAGTCAGTCTCTTTGCACAGAGTCATTTTATGTTGTGCACACAGTAAATTCTGTATTGGCACCTTCAGATAGTATTGACTTCTAAAAGGCTGGAAGCTTAGTAACCTGACTTTAAGAAGAAAGGCCAAGTCCCTGAATAATCAAATAATTATGTATAATATATTTATATGCATTATATATATGTTATTTCTCTTTTATATTTAATCACATACAAATCATTAAAAATTTCATTACTTGGTTTTCATATTTTAGTAGAAATGCCAAATGTGATTTTAATGAGAAATATAATTTTTATATTTATTAATGATATCTGTTTAAATTCTAAGTGTTTCCACATTTCCAAGTTATCTGCATTTCTCAAAAGCACAATTTTTTAGGCTAAACTGCAGTGGCTCCTTATTTGAAAAGTTGGAGTAATTTGAAAAGATGAGATTATTTTATAGTTTGTCACCTGCCTCCATTTTAAATAAAACAAAAACTGTTTTAGAGAAAAGTTTACTAAATATTCAAAGCTACTAAGCTATATGCCTAGGGAAAATGTGTGAAAACATGTTTTATTTTTATATCTCTTGACTCCTCATGCTAAATTTGGCTGAGAGTGCTGCGGCCATTTTGATATAGCTGTTTAATGTAAAAGGCCAGCCCCCTTTTTGTGGCTGTGTGTGTTTGAAGTAGCTCTTGATGGGCCCTGCCTCTTGAATTTCTTCTGTCTACTCAGTTGTAGGACATTCGCGTGCACTCTGATCCAGCTGAGTGCCTGCCATGCGGTGTCTGCTTAAATCATAAAGATGGGAATTTTTTTTTTTTTTTTTTAGTATGATCAACTGGAATGCAGCAAAGCATTATGCCATTGAGTCTTTGCATTTTTGTGAGGTTTATTTATTTTTCCTGGGCCCTGTTCATTCACTGATTCTGTGAAACCTTTTCTGTTTGCTGCGTGCTTCTCACGTAGGATTTTGTTGTTATTAATGAATATGCACATTTAAATGGTAACTCAGAAAGGGCTTTAACTTGTTACATTGTACCCTGGCTTTTAGAGTGATAGGATCCATAAGACTAGGAATATAAAATAAGTAGACAAGATATTATAAGTGATTTTGCATTTTAATCCCTCTGTTATCATTATACTATCACTTATATTCATGAAATCCTTATATAAAATGAATGTTAGAGTGCAAGAGCCAACTGCCATGTGAAATGCTTTAAAAATACAACATGAGGCTTGAAAAAAGTTCATGAGCATAAGGAGAAATAAGTAGGTTTTAGCTAGGCTGTGTATTTATCCATGTTTTAACTGTTTATAGAAACCTCTAACATTTTAAAAATAAATCATCGTGTATAAAGTGAGTTTACTCTTTCAGAAAAACACTCTTGTAATAGGAACAAAATTATCCAAATAATAGTGTAAACCAAGCCAGGCATAGCAGCAGACAGAAAAATGCATTCAACCAGTAGGATCATGGATTTGTTTGATTCAGATAATTGAAAGTGTTTCATACTATTATTGCAACTTGAAGGCTTGTTTAAGTGTCTAACTGTCAGTCACTTTGGAGGGTGAAAAGTATTCAATTGTCACTCTGTCAGTCAATAGAGATGAGAACTGTCTGCCTAATGGATTTCTTTACATAGATGTCTGCATGGAGGTAGAAGTAAAATCAATGTGTTGTCATGTGTGAGTACGCTGCATCAAACTGCCAGGTGAATTGCAACTGTATTTCTGTAACATCTACATTCTTGTATTGTTTGTAGAAGGCAGAGGGAAGCTCTGCATATACAGATAGTGAGATACACAAGGTGGAAGCTTGTGTTTGGGGAGAGCATTTTTTGGTATCACCTGTGCTCAGGAAAGCAACCATTTTAACCTCTAGAAAGCAATCTAGTTTTTTTTTTAAGTAAAAACAATCTAGTTTTTACTTAAGTTACAATAAATGGGGGACCTTATAAAGGCATAAGGGCATTGTGCTTGGGAACGTCCATTTTAGATGCTTGTCCCCGGGCAGCTCTTATTTATATGTACCACATCTGAAATTAAAGAATACTTCTGTATTGAAAGTTACCTACATTAGTGGTTTCATTTTTAGTAAAAGTATTATCAATGTCTGGGATAAGAACATAAAAGGCGAGTTTATCACATTTTTAATGACAGAAACCTGGGAGGGATATATCACAGAGTAGATGACCATTGTGATTTAAAATTACTTTTAGAAAAATTTGGGGATGAAACTAAGGAAAGGGTAAATGTAAGATCCTACATTTCAACTCAGAACATCAATTAAGAATAGAACGCAAGTCCTGGCTGGACACCACGTATTACGTGTGGGGAACGGGGAGATTTCATGATAACAGACTGCGCATTTAGGATAATGTTTCAGGAGTTTAAAGGCCTACTGCATTTTGCTCTGTTCAGATGATGCCTAAAATAATTTAGCCAATTCTTGGAATGTCCTAAGAACTTCAGCTAATTAGAGACCGTACCAAGAAGGTGACAACATGCTGGAAGGACTCACATCAGATGAAGATCAACTGAGGGATTTTAGAGAGGACCGAGGGGATTAGACAGACGGAGGTGCACACCGTCGTTGCATCTTTGAGACTTGAAAGGCCTCTCATAGGCAAGAAGGAAACGTAAATTTCCAGATGACCAAACTGTGGCCTGAAGCTGGAAGGTAGAGAGACGCTGATGCCTGCAGTTCCACATAGCAGGAACTTTCGACTATAAGATGCTGTGCCACAAACTATCTATAATTGGGAACGTTTGTGCAAAGGCCAGATTAGAAGCTGTTAGCAAGAAGTGCAGGAGGACCAGTTGGCCAGGTGCAGCTCGCCACTCCCAGATCTGGGAATTGCACGGCCAAGTGGTGTGTGAGAAGACCAGCTTCGGGGCCTGCAGCAGGCGCTACACTGCGTCTGTCCAGCGAATACCATTTAATCAATGACAGCTATCACCACAGTCTCTTAAAAGAAAGGACATTTCTGGCTGGGCGCGGTGGCTCATGCCTGTAATCCCAGCAATTCGGGAGGCCGAAGCAAGTGAATCACCTGAAGTCAGGAGTTCAAGACCAGCCTGGCCAACATGGTGAAACTCTGTCTCTACTAAAAATAAAACATTAGCCAGATGTGGTGGCAGGTGCCTGTAGTCCCAGCTACTCGGGAGGCTGAGGTAGGAGAATCGCTTGAACTAGGGAGGCGGAGGTTGCAGTGAGTAGAGATCGTGCCATTGCACTCCTGGGTGACAGAGTGAGACTCTTGGTCTCATTAAAAAAAGAAAGGACGTTTGTATATGCCCAAACCACTTCACACATGAAGTATTTTTTTGTCACTTTTAAAAAGTGACTTTACATCCAGTGGCTGATTTCTAAAACAGTGGTTAATAAGTTGAAGAAATAGCCTTAAAAAACCTGGTATTGGTAATTGCTTTTTCCCCTTCTGCTGCCCCTGCTGCTCTCTCTCGCTCTCCCCTCCCTTTTTTTTTTTTACTTTCTTATAGCATAGAATGCCAATGCATCTGTTTTTGGTGCTATATATCTGTATTACTGCTCATTAGCACCAGGCAGTAGGAGTAGACAAGACCACACCCTGTTCACAGAAAGGAGCCTGGTTGATTGAGTGCAAAATTTCAGTTTTAGTGTAGAAAGATCAGGAGACCTCAGTTTATTGAGTCTGGGCTTGAGTTCGGGTTCTGCCGATTTCATGTAATTATAAGATCCCAGCCACTTTATTTCACCAGGTTTCACCTCTGTTTTCTCCTCTGCAATAAGGAGATAGTTCAAGGAATAAATGATAAAAGGATTTGAATTATTTAGCACTTTGCTAAGCAAATAGTGAACAGTAAATTTGTTTTTTTCTGCCTATTATATTTTTAAGTTTTTACTCTGTTAGGATTAGTTTGGCTACACAGAGCAGAAATACTGATGTAAAGCGGCTTTAGTGTACATTTATTTCTAGCTCCCATTAAATAATTTTGGAGTTACTCAGAGTTGGTCTGGTGCTTCTTGGTGTTGTTAGAGATCATTAGCCATCTTTCTGCCCCACTGCCCTCAGAGCAGGGCCTTCACTTTCTACATTGTCTCATGGTCCAAGGTAGCTGCTGGGGAACCAGCTATTGTATCTGTGTCCTTGGCGGAGAGCATGGTGCTGGGGCAGGGAAGCGGTCACCTTCCTCCCTTGAAAGAGCCAATCTGAGAGTCCCATATGGTACTTTGGATTACAGTTCATTGACCAGAGCTGAGTACAAGTTACAGTGGTGATGAGAAATACATGTTTTGGATGGTCACAATGTGCAAGTTTCAGTTACTAGAAAGGAAGGGGAGAATAAAATTGGTGGGCACCTTACAGTCCCTGCCATCTTGTTAATGTAATGTCAATTTTAAATTTTTATTGTGACATATGATGTATACGCAAACTGTGTACTACTTAGAGAAAAATAAACTGACACCTGTGCACCCACCGTGCGCTTCAGTAAGTGCACCGTTCTGTGCCTGGGAAGCCTGACATGCTGCCACCTAGACTCCGCTTGCTTTTTCGTCTCACCTGTAACCACGGTGTGACTTCTTGTTTATTAATCATTCACTTGGTTTTCTTCACGGGCTAACCATCTAGGTATGTATTTGTAAATTATGGCATTTAGTTTTGAGAATCTGAGTAGCAAGCACGTAATGTTTAAAGAGAGGGCAACGTTGCCACCGTTAGATGAAGGCTCCCAGGAGGAAGTACCTTGAACAGCCCAGGTAGTGACCTGGCCCCGGCTTGCCTGAGGAATGGAAGCCAGCTCAGACAAGTCGCGGAGCAGGATCCCAAGGTGCGTGGTGACATGGTGCAGTGGGAGCATCAGCCCAGCTGCTGTGTGCACGCCCTGCAGAAGCATAGTTGGAGGGTGGGGGTGCTCTGTGTGCCCTGTGTACCCCATTTTCCGACTCACCATTGGCTAACATCAGCTTGCATGTTAGGTAGGAGCGGTACATTTCTGTGGGTCAGGTGAATGTCTTGAGCTTCTAGAGGCAGCGGCATGTGGAGGGGAGGGCAGGATGTAAGAGCTGGGGACAGAGAAGTGTGTGGGCCCGAGGTTCCTGGGCACTCTGCTCAGGTAGAGAGGAAGAGAGAGCCACGTGGGACTTGTGATGATGACAACCTTATTCCCTCCCTTGCTTATCACACTGCCTCCATGGAGCCCAGTTGCCTTCCGTGTCTGGAGCTCCTGCCTCCTGTATCCTCCTGCTCTGGTTTGTTTTGATCCTTGGTTTACCTCCTTTGGATGGAACTCATCCTTCAGTGACTTCTTCAGAAAAGACAGGCAGGAAGTAAGCATCTCGAGACTAAGTGTGTCTGGAAGTGCCTTGATTCTCCTTTCCTAGTGGGTTGATAACTTGGCGGGTGTGTTAATTAGTTAGCTCTTGCTGGGTAACAAACTACCACAAGCTGATAGCTTACCACGGACCCAATTCTGTAGGTCACAAGTCTGGGCATTGAGGCTCAGGTGCTAAATGCAGGTTCTGAATGTTGGAAACATTTTGTTATTAAAGCTAAATGTACTATTAGAAACTGGAGGGTCAATTAGAACTGGCAGAATATTTTAGACTTACTGTAATGCACACCGGAAAGGCACTTTGGTTTGTGCAGTCAAAGATTGGCATGGTAGAAGCACAGTTGGAGTGACCACCAACAGTCAGCACACTGGACTCCAACCACTGGAAACAGACGAGGAGCAGAGGCAGCAGTCCCAGCACAGACACAGGTGGAGAAGGGCATGACGACAGCTGGACACAGGTAGAGGCAGAAGAAAGGTTTCAAGGGTGACCTTGTGAGGCACCAACAGATTATCAACTGACAGGATGTGACAGACAAAGTAGACAAAGTAGGAAAGACTGAGACAGCTGAGGCACAGCTGCCTGCAAAAGCGGAAAGCAGAACCCCGGGGAAGAGATGAAGGCGGGGCGGACAACTGCCTCAGCTCGGTCTGAAGTGAAACGAGACTCACATAGAAATATTCTGTAAGTGGCCAAACACTGGACCTCTCCACAGCTCAGTGTGCTGGGAAACAGGGTTCCAACTTACAATTCAGCATCTTCATGAAGCCAGTTCCCAGACTTATGATATGTAATTCACTTAATGTGATCTCTTTAAGGTTGGTCTGTGTGTCAGAATTTCTTTCCTTTTTAAGGCAGAATAATATTCTGTTGTATGGATGGACCACTGCTTGCTTTTTTTTTTTTTTTTTTTTGCCATTACAGGTAAGTTATTTTTATATTTTTAACTTTTAGGTTATGGGGTACATGTGAAGGTTTGTTATATAGTTAAACTCATGTCATGGGGGTTTGTTGTACATCTTATTTTGTCACTCTGGTATTAAACCTGGTACCCAACAGTAGTATTTTTTCTGTTCCTCTCCCTCCTCCCACCTTCCACCCTCAGGTAGATTCCAGTGTCTTTTGTTACCTTTTTTGTGTTCCTGAGTTCTCATCATTTAGCTTTCACTTATAAGTGAGAGCATGCAGCATTTGGTTTTCTGTTCCTGCATTCGTTTGCTAAGGATAATAGCCTCCAGCTCCATCCATGTTCCCACAAAGGACATACATGATCTCATTGTTTTTTATTGCTGCATAGTTGGCCACAGAATGCCTTTTGTGTGCTGTGAAGAAGCATATTCACAGGTTCTGGGCACTGTGATGTGGGCATCTTTGGGAGTTCATTGTACTGCCTCCCGCAGTCAGTGTGCTTTTCACATTTAGATCACCCATGCATTTCTTTGGGCCCATAGCTTGTCAGTAGGTATTTATTAAAGGGTTAGCTTTAGTAGAAAATTTCTGGGGTAGATGTACACATTTTCTTTATCCAGTCTGTCACCCGTGTGCGTCTAGGTTGATTCCATGTGTGTGTTATTGTGAATGGTGCTGCAGTGAACATTTGTGAGAGTGTCTTTATGGTAGAGTGGTTTCTATTCCTCTGGGTGTATACCTAGTGATGGGTTTGCTGCGAGTTGTTCTCATTTTAGCTCTTTGAAGACTTGCCACACTGCTTTCCACAATGGTTGAACTAATTTCACTCCCACCGACAGTGTATAAGTGTTCCCTTTTCTCTGCAACTTCTCCAGCATCTGTTATTTTTTGACTGTTTAATACAGTTATGTGAGTGATGTGAGATGGTATCTCATTGTGGTTTTGATTTGCATTTCTCTAATGGTCAGTGATATTGAGCTTTTTTAAATGAGCCTGCTGGCGACGTGTGTCTTCTTTTGAGATGTGTCTGCTCGTTGGAGCACTGTTTCATCTGCTCGTCCTCAGGTCGTTGGGTTGCTTCTACTGCTTGGCTGTTGTGAGTAATGCTGAATCGCTTTCTTAAAGCAGAAGAAACTTTGGGAAAGCAAATATTTTTAAAAACATGTTTTGATCACTTCAAATGAACCTATAATACCTGGAATAAAAAATGAAAATATACAGACATTTAATTTGTGCTCCCTACCCATTATATTCTTGGATCAAGCCTCTACTAGATCATGGTATGAGAAGAGTAATAACAGAAATTATGGTGGATTCTTACCTTCTTTCCTAATCTATGTTACTAACTTTTTTTTGTGGCTATTCTGCATGCATCGGAAGAGATGAAGTTAGTGTTCATTGGAAGTTGCTGGGTATTAGAATGGCTGCTGTCTCTTAAATTATCCCATTTAAATTATTTCAGGTATTTGTTTTCTGCATTCAAATGACAATAAGTGAAGACTATGTTTCATTGGTACTGAGAGGATGGCATAGGGCAGCGTATCAGTTTCCTGCTGCTGCTGAAACAAATGACCACAAACTTCGAGAGGCTTTAAACAGCACAAATTTATTATGTTATAGTTCTGGAGGACAGAGTTCTGAAGTCAGTTTCACAATGTGAACACCGGTAGAAATCAAGGCATCAGTAGAGTTGGTTCCTTCTGGCGTTCTAGGGCTCAGTCCACTCCTTGCCCTGTCCAGCTTGTCCAGGCTGTTTGTGCTCATTGACTGGGGTCCCCTGAAGTCCCTCTGGTTGTGACCCTGCTGCTTCCCTCTTTCACTCATAAGCACCCTTGTGATTACATTGTGTCTGCTGGGATAATCTGGGGCACAGAAGAGCAAGATCCTTAATTTAATCACACCCACAGAATCCCTTTTGTGTGCTGTGAGGAAGCGTGTTCACAGGTTCTGGGCACTGTGATATGGACATCTTTGAGGGTTCGTTGTACTGCCTCCCACAGACTGTGCTTTTCACATTTAGATCAACCATGCAATTTTTTGGGATAGTAGCTTGTCAGTAGGTATTTATTAAAGGGTTAGCTTTAATAGAAAAATTCTGTGTTAAACACACACATGCGCACGCGCGCGCGCACACACACACACTCTTCTTTGTTTCACTGTAATTTAAATACCTCTATATTTTGTATTCACCTTTTATCTATGATTCATTGTTATTTACTTAAAGTTTTATAACAGCGTACATAGGTAAATTGTCAGTTAGAACACATGGTTCTAAATATTTACATATGTCATCAAAGCCCTCTGACCTACCATTTAAAGAAGCTATTAATGTATTCTAGAAAATATGTACCTATAGTTTTACAGGTATAAGCAATGCTCACAGAAGCTAAACATCTTCTGTTACACATGGATTTAATGAAGAACTAAGTACGATGCATTTTACAATTATTTTAAGTTTTGATGCTTTGTCTCATTAAGATGGAGATTTAACTAGTTTTGTTTATTTCTGGAAAAATCTCAGGCTTTTGTTTTTAACCCTTCCCTGGATGCTACCTTCACTCCCTCACCACTTAATGTGTCCTTTCTAGGGCCTTTGCCTGCCACTCCGCTGAAACCAGTGCTGTGCTGGAGCTGGAGCATAGAGCTTTGGTGGCTCGTGAGAACCACTTGTTAGAGATTCAGTACTTTATAGCTTGAAATTGGGAGTGCTGACACCATGGAAGTTGTCAAAGTTTACAGATCAGGTCCCTACCCCTGTCACCCTGTAGCTGGTTTACAGCCCACTAATATCTGAAAATATTAACACGTTACCAAATATCTTCATGTTACCAAATTCTGTGTTACCGAGTGGTCAGTGATCAATACCTTTGCCCACTTTGTCCTTAAAATACTTTTTTCATGGCTTCTCTGACACCATAGTATCCTGGTATTATTTTGGTTTTGTTTATTATGTCTCTCTTTGTAGTCTTATTTTCTGCTTCTTCACTACCGCCAGCACTATCTCTACCTAACTTGTAAATGTTGAACTACCCCAGGGCTTGGCTCTGGGATCCATCCCTATACCAGGGATTAGTAAACTTTTCTGACGAAGGCCAGATAGCTCTGTTCCTCTAGTGCAACAGAGCCATAGGCAATGTGTAAATGAGTGAGTGTGGCTGTGTTTCTGCTTACAAAGATGGGTGGCTGACAGGATTTGGCTGAGTGTTGTAGTTTGGTAATTTCTGATCCATGCCCCGTCGTTGGGTAGTATCCATTAGTTTCATGGCTTTAAAAAGTGTCTCTGTTACTAATCACCAAATGTATATCTCTAGTCTTGATGTTTTTTCTTTGGGCACTAGACTTGTGCATTTTATTGCTTATTTGAAATGTTGGTTTATGTTTTCTGAAGATGCCTCAAACTTAATATGGTCCAAATAGAATCCCATATTTGCTTCCCAAAACTTTCCGCCCATTTCCTGTCACTCTCTACTCACTAACTGCTCACTACCCTGTTGGTCTTATCTGTCCCTTGAAGTTGCCAAGCATGTTTCTGCCTGAGGGGCCTTTATACTATTCTTTTCTCTGTCTCTGCTGGCTCTTTGTTACCATTTGGGTATAGGTTCAGTTGTCTTTTCTTGTCCAGCCACTCATCACTTACCCTCTTAAGTTTCTTCATAGATCACTTACCTAAAAAGTACTTTGTATATTTATTTCCTTCTTTCTTGTCAGTCTGTCCCACTTGAGTGTAAATTCCTTAAGAGCAAGAACTTTGTGCGTTTTCCTTTCTTTAGCCTCTTAGGCAGTATCCTCCCATATAGTAGGCTTCACTTATGTTTTTGGCAAATGAATAAGTGAATGTATTTTTTCTGTGTTCCAGATATTGGGAAGGACACACAGAGAGAGGCATCTAAAATGAGTACTAGACACCAACAAAGAAAAGTAATATAAAGCAGAGTATTGTAAGAGGACGTGTAAAAAGGAGAGAAAGCTTTCTGTCTTTTCTGTGCTTTGTTCTTTCCTTTCTTTTTTTTTTTTTTTTTTTTTTGAGACGGAGTCTCGCGCTGTGTCACCCAGGCTGGAGTGCAGTGGCGCGATCTCGGCTCACTGCAAGCTCCGCCTCCCAGGTTCAGGCCATTCTCCTGCCTCAGCCTCGGAGTAGCTGGGACTACAGGCACCCGCCACCACGCCCGGCTAGTTTTTTGTATTTTTAGTAGAGACGGGGTTTCACCATGTTAGCCAAGATGGTCTCGATCTCCTGACCTCGTGATCCGCCCGCCTCGGCCTCCCAAAGTGCTGGGATTACAGGCTTGAGCCACCGCGCCCGGCCTGTTCTTTCCTTTCTTGCCTTTTATTGCATAGCTTTTCTTCTTTTAGTTCGTGTTACCCTGTTAGCTTTGAAGTTATATACCCTTTTTGGTTTTAATGGTTACCCTAGCAATTACAGCATTATCCTTGACTTATCCATGTTTAATATTAAGTGGTACTTTTACCCTCTTTCAGACAATTCAAGGATCTTGAACACTTGAATCCCACTTATTTCCCTCCCAGTGACTACACCATTGTTATCAAGCATTTAACTCTGTAGACCTTTCAAACCTATAGACGTTTAAAGCCTTCAGTGTTGTTATTTTCCTATTAGAATTTTTATTTTATATATAGAAAAAGTTGTTTTATACATCATTTAGGCAGTTTAAAAATATATTATGCTTCTGCATATATAAAAAGAAAATATATAAGTAAAACAAGTCTATTCCTTTTACATTCAAGGTCTACTACTTCTCAATCACTTTTCAACTTACATTTTTTTGATGCCTGTGCTTCCTCTTAGAATTTCTTTTTTGGAGACGGAGTCTTGCTCTGTCACCCGGGCTGGAGTGCAGTGGCGCGATCTCAGCTCACTGCAAACTCCACCTCCCGGGTTCAAGCAATTCTTCAGCCTCAGCCTCCTGAGTAGCTGGGATTACAGGTACATGCTGCCACTCCCAGCTAATTTTTTATGTTTTAGTAGAGACAGAGTTTCACCGTGTTGCCCAGGCTAGTCTCAAACTCTTGAGCTCAGGCAATCCACCTGCCTCGGCCTCCCAAAGTGCTAGGATTATAGGCGTGAGCCACTGCACCCTGGCCGAGAATATTGTTTTCTTTGCCACCAAGAGAATGGGTGATATAGCATTTTTTAAAAATAATGATTCACTATACCTTTGGGATATTTTTCCAAGCCACTGACACTCTTGTGAGGGCTCATAGCATAATCTGAAAGATTATCAGTTTGTCCAAGAAACTGACTTTTTGTCTTTTCCCCAGTTCAGTAAAATGGACAAAACAGTTACCTTCATGGTGCTCAGGGGAACAGAGGCTGACTGAGCAAGGCAGCAAGGCCACTGCCCCCATTCTCCCTCCTTCTGCCCTCTCCTCTTCATCCTTTCTCCACCCTTTTTATCTTGGAGATTTTGGACCCCTGCAGCTGCGACTGTTGTTTTTTTCAGGTAATATTCATTTAAATTTACCCATGTATTTGTCTTTTAATTTCTTCTTTTTTTCTGTCTTGACATGGAGTCTCACTGTGTCACCCAGGGTGGAGCGCAGTGGTGCAGTCTTGGCTCACTGCATCCTCCGCCTCCTGGGCTCAAGCAATTCTTGTGCCTCAGCCTTCTGAGTAGCTGGGATCACTGGCATGTGCCTGCACACCAGGTTAATTTTTGTATTTTTTTTAGAGATGGGGTTTTGCCATGTTGGCAGGGCTGGTCTTGAATTCCTGACCCCGAGTGATTCACCCACCTTGGCCTCCCAAGGTGCTGGGATTATAGGCATGAGCCACCCTGCGGGGTCATCTTTTAATTTATTCTAAATCTTTGAGGTATTTGTGGTAGAATTCCTTCTGCCCCCAAAATATTCTTTTGTATTTTGATTTATATGTTCCTTGGGTGATGAGTTTATCTCATGTTTTATATTTGTCTGATAATGTTTTCTTTTTTTCCCCTCAACTTCATTTCCAATGATATGTTTGCTGGATATAGAACTCTGCACCTGGAATTTACATAGTTGTCGCAGAGACCTAAAATACTTTAGGCAAAACTTAAAATACTTACCCTCTGGTTCTTTTCAGATACAGTTTACCAATCTCAGTCCTTGAACTTGGTTAAAATTGTTATTTTAAAGTTTGTTTTTGATAGTTCCTATATTGGAGCCCCTTTGGGTCTGTTTCTGTTGTCTGTTGTTTCTCTTGGGTTTTGTTGATGTTTTTTTCTCTCATTTTATGCTGCCTATGTATTTATTCGAGACGGAGTTTCTCTGTGTCGCCCAGGCTGGAGTGCAGTGGCTGATCTTGGCTCACTGCAACCTCTGCCTCCTGGGTTCAAATGATACTCACGTCTCAGCCTCCCAAGTAGCTGGGACTACAGGCATGTGCCACCATGCCTGGCTAATTTTTGTATTTTTAGTAGAGATGGGGTTTCACTATGTTGGCTATGCTAGTCTTGAACTCTTGACCTCAGGTGATCCACCCACCTTGGCCTCCCAAAGTGCCGAGATTACAGGTGTGAGCCACCACACTTGGCCTCGTTATTTATTTTTATTATGTCATGGACATTTTATTAGCAGAATCATTATAGTAATAATTTGAGACCTTCCAGTGAGGATTTATGTTAACTTCTGCCATGTAGCTGGGGGTATTAGCAGTTTAGGATCATCTCATCTGTGTTGCATGTATTAGTACAGTTTGAAGCTGGCCACAGGACTTTGAAGGCCCATTTACTTCCGCGTTACTCTTTGACTCTTAGAGTACATCTCTTTGGGTTTCAACCTACTGTACATTGGGCTCTTAGGATAGCTTCTCCCTTTCCTCTCCTTCCAGGCCCCCACTTTGGCATGCCTGCAACCCCAGTTTCTGCACACCCAGGCCCTGGTGGCTGTTAGAGGTACCCATCAGCCTGCTGGGTGTCCTCTCTGAAGTGGCAGAACCCTCAGGAAAAAGGCAGTTCAAACGTCAGTTTATCTTCATGATTTTCTTTGATTTTGCCCAGATCCTGGCCTCATCATTTCTCACCTTTTTGTTAACTCTTCAGTGTCTTCAGTCACACATTTCAAATAGTTTCTTCAGTGTTTCTAGCTGTCGTCAGCGTGCGGGTTGGTCCAAATTGCCTCGTTTGAAATTAACAGAAGCTCTTGTGCAATTTAAACTTACACAAATTTCAGTATTTTGGAAATCTGACTTAATTGTGAAATACAGTTTTCAAATGTTAAGCAGAATAGAAAGTTACCTTTCTTTTGGTGGACGAGAAGTTGGGTGACTACAAACTGAAGTAGATATAAATATATATATTTACAGGATGGCAGACCAGGTGATTGTGTTGAGGAATACTTAAACAAGTGCTTTTGGTAAGCTGTATAGTAAAATCGGCCCACTGAGAGATGCAGAGGAGAAAATTTCAAAGCCTATTTACACCAAGTTCTGGAAAATTATGGATAGAGTAGGAGATGGGGAAATAATCTGTGCGGGGACTCAACAGATTAAAAAAGATACCCTCTTTTATTGTCAGCGGAAAGAATAGTCTTTGCAATGACCTCATTAACTGATTGACTAAAAATTGTATTAGAACCAAGGGCACAGGAACTGTTAATTCTGGTTCTAGTTTTCTGAAAAACGTAATTGCCATCCAGAAATGAATAACTCTTAAAGTTACAGTGACACAGTCCTACTGTCCTTGTCTGAGCTTTAGGTCCATTTGTTTTACCTACTCAGTGTTTATATTGTGATGTCTTGCTGCATTTCAAACTGGACTTGTCCAACATGATCTTGTTCTCTTTCTGGTACTGTACACATCTTGTCAGCAAGTGTATGCTTTTGTACGGGGTAGAGTCTGATTCTCATTTCTGTCTTCAATCACTAGAGCAGTTGCCGGCATGTAGTGGGCATTCAGTAACTACTTATTCATTGCATTCATTGATAAATAATTGAAAGGTTTCTCAGAGACCACTGAGGTTTCTTTTAATTGTGACATAATCTCTTCTTCTGTATCCTCAAGTATCTGCTTAGTTTTTGCTAGATTAGGAATTTATTAGCTCTTAAGGCAGTCCATTCTGTTTTTCAATTATTTCTGATAGTTTTTCCTCACACACGATTGCTTATTTGCATCTCCCCATCATATATGTTTTGGTGTGTACACTCAGGAGTTACACAGGACAAACGTAATTCCTCTTCTGTAAGATGATCCGTGAATACTTGAAGTTGGTTGTTACCCACTGTGGTCTCTTTTATAGATTGTGTGTTTCAGATCGTCAGTGGTTCTTTATGTGGCGTGGCACTTGTCCCGTTATGCTTTCATCTCCCTTGGGAATGGTTTATTTTTGACCGGTGTTGTGGCTTTCTAGACAGACCCAGTGCTATGAATGTGAGTCCTGTTTCTTTTACTTTTCATATTACATATGTACAGTGTAGTTGAGAATTTTTGTTGATAAAGCTTTTTAGACAAATCATTCAGCATATATGTCTTTCTCATTTACATTTTTATTCATGATAAGCCAGAAAATCAGGCTGGGATTGGTGGCTCACGCCTGTAATCCCAGAACTTTGGGAGGTCGAGGCGGGCAGATCCCTTGAGCCCAGGAGTTCAAGACCAGCCTGGGCAACATGGGGAAACCTCATGTCTACAAAAAAGAAAAAAACCAAAAACCAAAAAATTAGCCAGGTATTGTGGCACACACCTGTAGTCCCAGCTACTCTGGAGGCCAAGGGGAGAGAATCACTTGATCCCAGGAGGGAGAGGCTGTAGTGAGCCATGATTTTGCCACTGCACTGCAGTCTGGGTGAGACCTTGACTCAAAAACAAACAAACAAACAAAGAAAAAAAACCCCCAAAAGCCAGGAAATCAGGAAAAAAGCGAAGGTGTTTTCTAAAGTCACCAAGGATATCTCCTCAAAACTGGTAAACACAAATTTTTAGTGGTTATAGAAAGTGAAAAGTGCTTATTGTGTGTGGTTTATTTTTTTCAAGCATCAAATATAATCCCACGCCCCTCTGTTTTTTTGTACGTGTGGTTAGGAGTGATGGTTGAAGCTGCTTTATAGGAAGGAAGGCTTAAAGTCAAATTTACAACCTTGAGTAGATGTAGTATTTTTCTTATAATTTTGAAGGGAATCTGAAGGCTGAACCTGTATCTCTTAGTGTTTACCTCATCTCCCTGGCCTTTATTTCCAGAACTAATAAAAAAATTCAGTTGAAATGTAATAACATAATAATCATCTTAAATATATGAAAGTAAAAATAATTGTTTATACTGGATGTTTAAAATAGAAACATGGGTTTTCATTGCTCACCCTTTTAAATGGTTTTAGGTAGTCACAGTATAAACTGTATAAAATTTAAAATTTTAACAATTTTAAATTCAGTACATATTGACAGTAGTGTCAATTGATTATATCAGAGCATTGATTATATCTTTAGCACTGCGCTTGGCCCTGGAAATAAAAATGTGGAGAGACAGAAGTTCATCATGAACCAATATCTATAATACCAGGCAGCTGCTGTTAGAAAAATGTACGTAAAAGTTCTGACAAGAAGAAAGAGGAGGTTTCATTTTGCTTTGGGTGAGGGGTAGGACAAAGCCAGAGGAACCCCTAAGGTAGAGATGACAGCATCTCTTCCCTCCTTATTCATTGTTACATCTGTTTTTCTTGACTGATTTTTTTTTTTATTTTAAATGAGATAGTGTCTCCCTATGTCACCCAGACTGAAGTGCAGTGGTGTGATCATAGCCCGCTGCAGCCTCGAACTCCTGCGCCTAAATGCTTAAATGATCTTCCTGTCCCAGCTTCCCAAGTAGCTGGGATTACAGGTGCCCACCACACAACTGGCTAAATTTTAAATTTTTGGTAGAGACAGGATTTCAATATGTTGCCGAGGCTGGTCTCAAACTTCTGGCCTCAAGTGATGCTCCCACCTTGGTCTTCCAAAGTGCTGGGATTACAGGTTTGAGCCACCGTGCCTGGCCTGTTGTAGATATTTAAATTCTGAACTTTTAATGTGGTTGAGATGTTGTGTTATAGACGTTAGATTTGTGTGATGTCTTTACATTGTAAGCTATCTCCTGAGGAAACATATGCATGGCATGTTCTGTTATTGGAATAGCTTTACTATTCACTGAAGATTCCCATCCTAAATAGATTTTTTCATACTTTGTCAGACAGGACTTGCTACTTTCCATGGTGAGATATATTGCCACCATATACATGAAGTACTTTGAAATTTCCCATTTTGTAAAGTTGCCTTTTTTTCCTTTTAGATAAGAAAATCAGTTAATAGCATTGTTAGTGCTCCGGAGTCATACCACTAGCTAAAAACACAAACATTCTAAAGGGAGTGTGGTGAATATATAGTCCAATGATCTAGAATGGCCTTTCTTATGGAAGAAACGTGTATAATCACCATAGTTGGTAGAAGTATTTGGACCTGCTATATTGCCACATCTACCAAAAGGAAATGCATCTAACATTATGAGCCCTTTATTATTGACACTTTGATTTAAATTCTGAAATATTCTTTCCAAGTTAATTATGTCTGGGATGGCAACATTAATGTTTTCTGACAAAGATGTAAAGGGGACAATAAACTGAAAGACACATTTCAACTTGTGGGTATTCTTGATTGTTTGGAGGTAGAGTCAGTTGCATTAAACATCCTTGGATGTGTTAGCTCTGTACCAGGCATGCAGCTACCTGAAGGACCAATTGACCCTGCTGTTGGCATTGAAAATTGTGGTCAGAAAGTCAAGGGAGTGGTGAGTCCTCTGTGGGTTTCAACAGAGCGGGACAGCAGGATTGTCCTCCCTTTTTTCTATGGCATTCTTGTGGCATGGGTGGTACTTCAGCTTCACAGTAGTGCCATGTCCATCATTCTTTCTCTAAATGTGATAAATTGTTTCACCTTCTTAGTGTGTTCACACAGCCCCAGTTTAATGTTTCTAGGCTCGTTTAGTTTTCTAAGGGGCGTAAGTAGCTGATACCTGGAAGTGATCAAAGCGGTTTGTCTTTTTTGTTTTGGTCACAACTTGCTGCAACTGAGAATTTGGTTGTTATGATTCCATCTTGGATGCTAGCCAAGTCGGTTTTCTTATTTGATGTAACATAAGAACATACTACAATGGCTGTGCTGTTTTTCTATCTACAGTTCTGGGTTTTTTTACTTATTTTGGTTTACAGTTTAAAAAGACAAATTCAGTCTTGTTTCTAGTGGCATTTATTAGAAAAATTTCTCATGGATTGGCTTGGTGCCCTTTTATGCTGACAGGCGCATCTTCCAACAGGCCAGTTGTGCTCTGTTGTGTGTTGTGTGCGTGTCTGTGGTGTGCTGGGGGATGTTTCTGTGTGTGTGTATGCACACTTGCGTCTGGAAGAGGTATGCAGCAGGTTCTTCTTTTTCTGGTTTTGAGTGGATGGTGCTGGGCTCTAACATTTGCTTCTGCCTCTTCATTGGTTAGCTTTTGTTAGTATGTCCTTGCTAAACTACTGGTTTAGTGTTCTGAAGATGTAATTGTAACCAGGTGTGGAGGGCAGGGTAGAAAGCAGTTTTATGGAGCTTTTGTTCTAATAGCATATAACAAATCACTGGAAATGTGAGTCATCA
Organism: Theropithecus gelada; assembly: GCF_003255815.1. Taxonomy (NCBI): domain Eukaryota; kingdom Metazoa; phylum Chordata; class Mammalia; order Primates; family Cercopithecidae; genus Theropithecus; species Theropithecus gelada. The sequence goes on from NC_037686.1 coordinate 67,479,235, forward strand.
GCAAAAGGCACTTTATAAAGCAAAAGGTAGAAAAATGTGCAGCATTGCAAATTTTCCTGGGTAAAAAAGTAGATATGGCAGTCAGAGACTTAGGCTTTTGATTTAGGTTATTCTTTTATATATATTTTTGCAATTAAGAATATCTTTTATAGTTTACAGGATTCTTTTTTTTTTTTTTCCCCTCAGAGAAATAGGATTATTCTGGAACAACAAACAATTAGGTCTGATATTAAATATTTTAAACTAACGTTTGCTGTGGTGTGGTTTGTGTTTGGTTTTTTTGACTAAACAGAATTAGAAATGTTAGAATTTCTTCTTTTTTTGCTCTGAAGAACACTCTATGTCTGAATTTTGACATACTATGCAATGCTTCTTTTTTATTCTCTTTTGTACTGTTCTTATGTTAAAGCAAAGCCTAACCATGGGCTGTTAGCTTAGTGTCCCTTGTGTGAATGAATGAATCACACTTGTAGAACATACAAACTATTTTTGCTTAAATACAACATTTATGATTTATGGCCAACATGCAGCCCTGATATTCTATTGAGAATGATCCTTATTGTCTTTGTATACTAACTCAGTGCAGAAGCACTTGTCTATTTTGAGCTAAACCAGACCTCTTGTAAAAAGAATCAAATTATTTCATCATGTTGAAAATGAAAAGCTATAATTACTTGTAATTAGGCTTCAGAATTTTTGAAAATTGAGGAATTCTTTTCCAGAGGTTTAAGATCACTCCAAATCAGTGCCTTTGAAAAATAGGAAATAATTTTCTGTTCAATTTGAAATTGATTTAATTTATGCCTTTGACAGCTATTTTGCTTTGATATTTTTGTAGTGAAAATCATAGAACTGTGGTTGTTAGTGCTATAATGTTTTCTGTGATATCATATATTAGTATATTCAAAACTTGGTCTCCTGCTTTTAATAAGTTTCTGTAAAGTCTGGGTTACAAAAGATGCTAAATAATTATTGTTGAGCTCCACAGATTAACAGCACTTAAGGAGTTTTGTAGATCTTTTCAGAGGCTTCTAAATTTTTCAAAAGGAAAAAGTGAGGATTTTTTTTTCCAGGGTAACAGATTACCCCCCTACCCCACAAGATATTGGGAAATCTGTATATACTTGTGTAATTTGTATTTTAAAAAGAGCCTTAGGGGAAAACTTTTTTTTAAAATTTAATTTCTTAGATTAAATTTCAAAAGGTAAATATAACACCTTTGTATGAATCTTACTGACTAATTCTTAGAATGTATATTTAAAAAGATGAATACTTACGAAATAGTAAAGTGCTCTGGTTAAATTTTGTTTCGTATCTACTGCCTAGTATTCCCAAACGCTCCGAGTCACCTTCCGTTATTAGCACAATTCAGTGGGAAATTTTGTTCTCTTAAAGAGGGTTCTTTTTGAGATTTTATATGTTGTAAACTGAGTATCTTACTGTAAACTGAATTATTTGCATGTAATAATTTGAAAAGCACCTGATAATTAGAATGGACTTAGTTTAATCACAGTTCATGGAAAACTAAGGGGTAAACTAACTTTACAGGAAGCTTCTGTGAATGGCAAAGGTTGCTTCTTTGTTTAATGAATTATCTTAACGTGAGTTCTAACTTTAGTTATCTAGTAATTTTCCCTTTGGAAACCATCCGAACAATCTCCCAAGAACATATCAGAACTCAGCAGGAGGTGTTCCTTCTTGTCATTTTTATGGCCTTTGGAGCAAATACGTTTGACTATAAACCTACACTTTCTTTACCAGTTTATTTAATTGGAATGCTGGAAAAAAAACCTGATCAACTTAACATTATTTATTGTTTTCTGTTTTTTAGACTTAGAGACAATGTGGCACTCATCATAAACATTTTACTATAACAGTAACTTTAAAGTTGTCATAACTATATACATTTTTGTTAGCTTTTTTCTTTTCACATTAGATAATTAGTAATAGAAAACCTCAAATTCTTAAAGATTATAGAGGTTGTTATTGTTATAAAGGTCAGAGAGATTATGATTGCTGTTATAATTGTCTATGTTTTTCAAGGAATAGGAAGTATAATGCATTCTGTTATCATGGCTTTTGGAGGAATTCAGAATTGGTATAAGTAGGTAGATATTGAAAAACCCACATGGAGAGATGTGGTTATGTGGTCATCTGTACCTTGAAAATACATTCAGAGCCCAGCTGCCCACCATCTATCCTGGCATCCCCTGGTCCTGGCACTGTCATCCTTCTCCTATTACTGATACAGGTCTCCGGCTCAATGGCCGACCCTCTGTCCTCCCTCCTCAGCACCATTGCTGCCTTGATCTTTTTCAGGCATGTGCAGGCCATGTCACTTCTGTGCACAGCACATTGTTGTACTGTGCGAAAAGCCAAAGACCTTCCAATGGTCTCCAGGCCCTACATGATCTGATGCCCCCGACTCCTCTGGCCGTTCTCCCGGGACACCCCACCCCACTCACTCGGCTGCAGTCACATGAGCTTTTTGCTCCTTCTTGAATATGTGGCGCATGCTCTCTCCTTAGCTCCTTTACTCTGTTGATGCTTAACTGAGTGCTCTCCATCCATGTGACTGTCTAATTCTTCCCCTCCTCTGAGGCTCCACTCACATGCCGCCTTCAAAGTGCCACCTGGTTGCCCACTGTGTTGCCCCCATCTCAGTGCTCCTGTTTCCCTCTGCCCCCATGGCATTGATTTTCTAATACACTGTGCCATTTATTTATCTGTACTGTTTATTGTTTGTATTTTTTGTTATTTAGCTCTTCTTCGGGCATAGATCTTTGGGTTTTGTTTGTCCACTGGTTTTCCAAGGCACCTTGAAAGTGCCTGGTATATAGTAGGTGCTTAATAAGTAAAAAATCAACATTTAATTCTTGAATCAAATGGGTTACATATAGGGGTGGATTCCATAGAAATGAGCAGTAAGCCAGCCTTCCAGCTGCTGGGCGAGCACCATTCATCTTCCTTCGCTTTCTCACTTTGGGTTTTTCCGAGTGTTCTCACTTGGGTTCCCCTTTCCCTTTCACATCCCTAAACTTTCTTTCTGGGCAATATACGTTCAGAACTCCCTCCTTCAATATGTTTTGTTCTCTTCCAAATCAATATACAAACCAAAACTATTGTCGTATTCTCTCAGATCTTTTCCGTGCTTCTCAGTTCACACAAATACATCACCTACTTCATAACCCCCATAACTCCTGGTACTCCTGGCCACCCCCAAAATGAGGTTTTTAATCCATTCATGTATCAGTGAAACTTTCCACGCTTCTGACCATTCCCTGTGGCACTGCCAGGCCCAGGTCTGTGTTGTTCTTTCCTGGCCTGTTCATTGGCTCCTCTGTTCTCTCCCTGATCCAGTCTCTCTCCTCCTTTGTTACAGGATGTAAAACCCGTATCTGATTCTGTCTACTTTGTATTAAAAATTCTATGCTGACTCTTCCTTACTTGTAAAGGTAAAAGTTATTAGTGTGAAATGAAACCTTGTACACAAGATGGTGTCAGCCTTTTCCTGAAAAGAATGTAAACCATTGTTTCTAACTCTATAGTAATTATTTTGTTATAGATGCTTAGTGAAAGAAGTGATTCACGATAAAGTATGTTTGGAAAATGGTAGGTTAAAGGTACATTTTTTCTTTATCTTAGACCTTTTAATGTTGCAATTTCCAATGTCTGTTGTCAAGAAAGCAATAGTTTATATATGTACTATTATGTATAGTACATAAATGTGTAAAATGTTTCATTTAGCAAATAATTATTGATTTTAAAAGTTTTGATTAAAAACTTTTGATCAAAAAGTTTTGATTAAAAGTGTTGATTAAAAGTACATATTAGGTACCTGTACTTTTCTAGATGCTGAGGATACAAAAGTGAATGAAATAGACCAAAATGCTGGTTCTCAATGGAATTTACAATCTGTTGGGGAATATACACAATAAACAGAAGAAAATACTAAAATATGGCGGGTGTGGTGGCTTATGTCTGTAACCCCAGTGCTTTGGGAGGCCAGGATGGGAGGATTGCTTGAGGCCGGGCGTTTGAAACCAGCCTGGGCAACATAAGGAGACTTTTTCTTTACAAAAAATAAAAAAGTTAGCTAGGCTTTGTGGTGTGTACCTGCAGCGCCAGGTCCTCGGGAGGCTGAGATAGGAGCATCGCTAGAACCTAGTATTTTGAGGATACAGTGAGCTGTGATCACATTACTGCACTGCAGCCTGGGCAACAAAGTGAGACCCTATGCCTCAAACAAACCAGCCAACCCCAGTAAAATATGTAGTGTAAAGAATGGTGCTCTGTGTTAAGGAGGAAAAGTGTAGCATGAGGAAGGAGCTGGGAAGCGCAGATGGGGGATGGATGGCTGCAGGCAGAGTAGCGGGGAAAGGATTCATTGATAGAGTAGCCTCTGAGAGGAGAGATTTACTGTATTATCCTTTAATAGTTTTGGACATCAGGTAGAAGTAGTGAGTTCTGTGTGTTTTTACCGTATGAAAAATTGTAGCATTATGTAAGGAATTAAACAGAAAGATAATTCAAGCCACTGTTAAATTAATATCTGTGTGTCTTTTCTTAAATTAGTGCTAATGGTCAGTATAACTCAAACTATTTCAGATTTGGAATTTAACTTGCACTCATTTATTACAAAGTCAATACTCATCTTAGAAATTAAAAAGAATAGTAATTATAAGGTTTTCAAAGAAAAGTACTAATGTTATGACCCATGTAACATCATATGGCTTCAAGAATGCCATGAAAATGATTTTTTTACCTTATATTTATAGTTCATAGATAGCTTATGCTTCTTACTACTGTTAATTAATACTTTTGTAGTAATTATAGAATGCTTTAAATATATATTATTATTCTGAATTAAAAAGATTAGGCTTTAAAAAATTAATTTAAAAGGATAATAGAACTGACCTGCACTTTAGTAAATTCTTTAATAAAATGTTTTTTGAAAGACCATCAAAAGCTAGTTTTTTTTTTTTTTAGAACACTTTGTTTCTCTGTGGAATACAAAGTTCCATATGGCTTTTCAGCCTCTATTTTCAAGTAAAGTTTGATTATAGTTATACTCTCAGCAGTCATTGTTTTCCTTAAAGGGGTGCTTGCCTTTGAGAACAGATTCCCTAGCAGCTTACATCTCAGTTATATGTTGCAAGGTTGATTGTTATGCTAGCTAGCGAAAAGAATATGCAACAAATAAACTGTAAATAAAAGTATATAATCAAATATAGATACAAAGTGTAAGATTTTCTCTGGATGCATTGGATATAGGAGCCTAACAGATATCTATGGGAACATCTCAGCTCTGAGGTGAATATCTTATGACTTGACAGTAACTTTGTTAATGAATTGGGAGGCAGATCAAAATGTGATAAGTCTGTGGCTTGCGTTTGTCTCCTCTTACCAATGTCATTGAAAGAGCAGAAATTCTTAATTTTGATGTAATCTAACTTACCAGTTTTTTTTTATGGTTTGTGCTTTTGTATCTAAAAACTCATTGCCAAATTCAAGATTTCATAGATTTTCTTCTATTTTTTAATAGAAGTTTTATTGTTTTAGATTTAACATTAAGGTCTGTGATTTATTTTGAGTTAATTTTTTTAAATGTTATATGAAGAATGGATCACTTTTTTAATGCATGTGGATATTCAGTTATTTTTTGCATTGAGTCTACAGGACAGCTTAGAGGGACTGACATCTTAATAATATCGAATCTTTCAATCCATGAATGTGGTATATCTTCGTTTTTTTCAGATGGAGTCTGGCTCTGTCACCCAGGCAAGAGTGCAGTGGTGCAATCTTGGCTCACTACAACCTCTGCCTTCTGGGTTCAAGCGATTCTCCTGCCTCAGCCTTCTCAGTAGCTGGAATTAAAGGCACCCGACACCATGCCCGGGTAATTTTTCTATTTTTGTAGAGATGGGGTTTCACCACATTGGCCAGGCTGGTCTCGAACTCCTGACCTCAGGTGATTTGCCCACTTTGACCTCCCAAAGTGCTGGGATCACAGACGTGAGCCACCATGCCGGCCTATATCTTTCTATTTTATTTAGGTCCTTCATTTCTTTCATCAGTGTTTTCTGGATTTCTGCATACAGATCTTGCACGTACTTTGTTCGATTTAAGTGGAAGTATTTTATTTTTCTTGGTCTTACTATAAATTGTGCTTTCATAAAGTTCATTTCCACTAGCTAATTTCTGCTGTATAAAAATACATGTCATGTGACCTTGTGTTCTAGGATGAATTAATTCTGGTAGCTTTTTTGTAAACTATACTGTACCAACGTTTGATAGTACATTCTTGTTATTGTTCGCTTGCAAAGAGTCACTGAATTGTCATCCCCTCGCATTGCGGTTGCAGTCGATGAAAGTTAGAAGTAATTGATTGCAGCTGCATGGCTGTTTAATGGCAGTGCAAAGCAACTGTCCATATCTCTTGATTCTGCTACAAATGCTTTATGTACTCACCATTTTATGTTTATGTGTTCTGAGTGATAGTATTGTGTTTTAGAAATCTCTAAGCAGTGTTGCCATTTAATCAAATCATTTATGGTGGGATTAGATAGAATTGAAAGCTTTGACTTCAGGATTTCCTTTCCACTGGCTTGCCTCAGGAGCTGAAGTTGCCCATGTCAAAAGGAAAATGTCTTACAAAGGAAGCATAAATCATTATGTTGTTCTGACCTTCATATTCCTTACTTTTTCAGAGATGCGGTATTTGTAGGTTGTGATGGCAGATAACAGCTGGGGGCTTGAGAGATAGGGCAGGACAGGTTCAGGCATAAGTGGGCCCAGGTGGGATGCTGCCATGGTGGGAACCTCATCCAGATGTCATTGTGAGGACACTGGGCACCAAGCTGTGCAGGCAGTATAGGAAAATGTGGAAACAGGCACCAAAAGGAGGCACCTCTGAAAACCTAACCTGGGCATGTGAATTTTTGCTTAGTTTACCTCTGAAAAAGAAACGAAAATTGCCAAACACTTGTGATGTTATCTTGGATCAATACTTGTTAACAGAGATACAGATTCATTATGCTAAAGTAAAAAAAAAAAAAAATTCCCCTCTATATAATGGCACACATGGTTTCTTTGTTAAATTATGTCAACTGCATTCTTTAAGATAAATTTTAGAATTCCATAGACTCTTAATGAAGGACCCTATGGATGAATAATTCCTTTACAAGGACACATGCGTAAAATGAACAGGGTTAGAAAAATGTAATTAACCACATGGTATCTTGAGATCTTAAGGGAAATAATACTAACACAATTAACACAACCTACTCATTAGAAATAGAAGAGAAAACATTTTGGGGGACATGTCATCCAGCTGGATTAGTGTGTGTGTGTGTGTGTGTGTGTGTGTGTGTGTTCAGCCGGATTAGTGTGTGTGTGTGTGTGTGTGTGTTCAGCCGGATTAGTGTGTGTGCATGTGTGTGTGTGTGTGTGTGTTCAGCCGGATTTGTGTGTGTGTGTGTGTGTGTGTGTGTGTGTGGGTTCATTATTTTTGCCAGGAAGTTTAAAACTTGGCCTTTTCGCCATTATGATATTTGATGATATGTTATGATTTTGAAAATCAGAAAGAATGTTAGGGCAGGTATCCATACCCTTGAAATTTGAAATATTTGTGATTTCTTTTGGCAGTTGAAGAAAAGTGGAGCATAAAGTCAGTAAAATTTGTAGGACAAAGTGGCTTCCAAAATTTAGATCTATTTTTCTTACATAGTTTAGCTAGCATTTCATTAATATTTTCCTGTATTGCCAAATGATTAGCAAAGTGGTAGTCGTTGATTTACTTTGAACACCCAATCATATATTAGTCTATTTTGCGTTTTATTTAGAATCAAACTCTTGGTTTCAGTTAGAGCTGTTTTTAGTTTATTGTTATACATTGAGGAGGAATCTCATAATTAAAAATTATATTTATAGTTGTTCAGCTTTTCAGTACTTGTGGAAGCAATTTTTAAAAACCAATATTCTTCCTATGCTTCAAAAGAAGCTGAAGTTTTTAATTAAAATTAAGAAAGACCGGGCACGGTGGCTCACACCTGTAATCCCAGCACTTTGGGAGGCTGAGGCAGGCAGATCACATGAGGTCACAAGTTGGAGACCAGCGTGGCCAACATGGTGAAATCCTGTCTCTACTAAAAATACAAAAATTAGCCGGGCGTGGTGGTGTGTGCCTATAATCCCAGCTACTTGGGAGGCTGAGGCAGGAGAATTGCTTGAACCCAGGAGGCGGAGGTTTCAGTGAGCCGAGATTGCGCCATTGTACTCCAGCCTGGGCGACAAGAACAAAACTCCGTCTGAAAAAAAAACATAATAAAGAAAAAAATTATCTTTCATATCTCCAACACTGAGTCTCTTTATATGTAATATTCCTTATTTTATTATAGTATTACCTTTTCTAAAACAGCCATTTATTGTTATCTTTTATTTCAGCACTTCATAGTGTTTGATCACTTTGGCTAAAATTTTTTTTTTATAAATTTTATCGATCTTTTCAAATAACTAGCTTTTGGCTTCATTGAGTTTTCTCTTTTTGTTCATTTTAAATTTTATTGATTTGTACTCTTCATTATTCCTTTCCTTGTATTTAACATATATTTAATTTTCTGTTCTTTTCCCCATTTCATAGGATTAAAATCTCAATGATTTATTTTAGACCTTTTTTCTTTTTCTAATTTAAGCATTTAAAGGGACAAAATTCCCTGTAAGCTCTGCTTTAGTAGTATTGAAGATATTTTTCTTACTGTTTTGGGTGTTGTAATTTTTTATTGAATCATCTGAGGACCAGTATAGACTGAAGTAAATAATATTTATGGGCTGGCTTTGGCAGATCACTCCTGTAGTCCTAGCACTTTGGGAGGCCGAGGCAGATGAATCCCTTGAGCCCTGGAGTTATAGACCAGCCTGGCCAATATGGAAAAATTCTGTCTCTACAAAAAATAGAAAAATTAAACCGGGGTGATGGTGCATGCCTGCAGTCCCAGCTACTAGGGAGGCTAGGGTGGGAGGATCACCTGAGCCTGGGAAGTCAAGGCTGCAATGAGCTGTGGCTGCGCCACTGCACTCCATCCTGGGTGACAGAGCAAGACTCTGTCTCAAAAAAAAAAAAAAAAGAAAAAAGAGAAAAGAAAAAAAAGAAGTGTGTGGGTGTGTGGAAAAAAAAAAATCTATGCCTGATGATGGACATATCTCTTCTTCAGTTAAGGCCGTTAGCATGGGGCCTCCATTCAGTCTAGTCCGAAGTGGAGCTGTGTTAAGGTTTTGGTGGTGTTACCTTCAGCATCCTGACTGTAGGCTTCAGCTTCCTTTTGGCTGTTTTTATCCTTCCATCAGTGCAGAAGCTGGTGTTCCAGCGTTTTTTCTCAGTGTTACTGGTTGGCTCCCAGCTTTCCACAGACCCGGCATGCCTGTGTCTCAGAGGGCTCTCCTTCCATGCTCATGACCTTCCTTGTGGTCAGTGGCAGCTGGTGGTTGCTGTGCTAGATTCGTAGTTGAAGTAGGTGGCCGTCTCAGGAAGGCCCTGAGTGCCCGAGCCTCGTGGTTGGGGCTTTCTCAGAGTTCCTGCCCTTTCTCCTTGACACATTTCCTCAGCCTCGTGTCTTTGTTGGTCTCAGGGAGGAGTTTCCTGCTTCTCCCCTAGTGGTAGCTGATACCTCAGTTAAGTTTTTGGTCACAGGATGAATTCCTGCCGTGCCCCTGGGGTTAGAGGGTGTTTTCTTCCTCTGTTCTTCTCACAGATGGAGTGGAACTGCCTTGTGTTCTGGAACTGAGAGGGCTTCTTAGGCTCTACCTCAGAGGCAGGTGGAGTGGCCTCCACCCCTCCCCCAGAGCAGCGCGTCTTTGCTTTTCCCTGGGGTTAGAGTGTGGGCGCCCTTCTGCTGTGTGAGGCTTTTGCTTCATGGCAGAGAACTGCCTGGGGTAGCAGGTTGGCTTTGTGCCTGTTTCTGCATCCCAGAGGTGGATTATCTCAGTTTCCCCACATGCCTCAGTCTTTCTCATATGCTCCAGTAGAGGTCTGGGCAAACAGCTGTTGACTGAGTGCCGTATACTGTGGTGCATGTTAGCTCACTGTTGGCTTTTAACACTACACTTTTAGCTGATTTCTTCCTATCCATTTGCGCAGTGGCTGCTGTTTCCTCCGCCCAAGGTGACATGTTCATGCATTTCTTCTCCCCTTGGAAGACCTTGATTGTATTTAGACTTAAGTTTATGTGGTTGCTCTATGACCTCAGCTTTCTGATGGGCTCGAGAAAAGTTAGAATTTTGCAGATTATTTGACTCTTTCTCATGGTTAGCGTGGGAGTGGTATAGGTTTCCGCATCTGAACATGCATACATGATAATATGTTTCACTTTTATTTATTTCAAAACATTTTCTAATTTTTGTAATTCTCTTTCTTGGATTATTTAGAAGTGTGTTTAACTCTCTTTATAGTGGGCGTCTGCTGGTGATGAATCTCAGCTTTTGTTTCTCTGAAAAATCATTACTTTCTCTTCATTTTTGAAGGAAATTTTTGTTAGAGTTCAAGGTTGAGAGTTTGTATTTTCCTTAAATTTGTCCTATCATTTTCTTCTGTTCTCTATTATTTTTGATGAGAAGTCTGTTTCCTCTGTATATATCATGTTTTTTTTTTTCACTAAGATTTCTCCGTTTTAGTTGCTTTTCAGCAATTAGTATTTTGAAGTACCTTGGTTTGCTTTCTTTTGTGTTCATCTTGCTTGAGGTTTGTTACATTTCTTTGATCTGTGGGTGGAATTTTTTCTCAAATTTAAAAAAATTTCAGGTCATTATTTCTTCAAATTTTTTTTCTGTTTACTACCTTATTTACCTATCTCTAGCCCTTCTCTTCTGGAATTTCAGTTGTGTGTGTATTAGCCTGTTTGATATTGTTTCATAAGTTACTGTTTCTGTGCTCATTTTATTATCTTTTTTTTTTTTTTTTTTTGAGACAGAGTCTCGCTTTGTCGCCCAGGCTGGAGTGCAGTGGCGCGATCTTGGCTCACTGCAAGCTCCGCCGCCCGGGTTCACGCCATTCTCTTGCCTCAGCCTCCCGAGTAGCTGGGACTACAGGCGCCTGCCACCTCACCTGGCTAGTGTTTTTTTTGTATTTCTTAGTAGAGACGGGATTTCACCGTGTTAGCCAGGATGGTCTCGATCTCCTGACCTCGTGATCCGCCCGTTTCGGCCTCCCAAAGTGCTGGGATTACAGGCTTGAGCCACCGCGCCTGGCCCATTTTATTATCTTTCAGTAATTTTTTTTAACTTTTTTTTGTATATGGTGACTACTTTAAAGAATATGCTAATTCCATCATGGTATAATCTCTAAATTTATTTCAGTTGACTAAATTATACTCTTGTTCATGGGTTACATTTCATTGCTTGTTTGACTCTCTAGTGGTTATTGACTGGAGGTGGATATTGTGAATTTTGGGTGGTTCTGTGGTTCATTTTGTTATCTTCCTTTAAAGAATGTTGGATTTTTTTTCCTGGCAGTTATATAAGTCACTTCAGAATTTTCTTGATCCTTTGGAGGTTTATTTTTAAGTCTTTTAGAGCAAGTCTGGTGTAGACTTCACTCGAGTGATAGTTAAGCTCAATATTAAGGTGTGACTGTTTCGTGTCTCTTCCGAAATACTTTAGGTGTGTGAAGAAGAAGAATCATTCTAGCTGGTCAGAATTTGAAGATCACTTTATTTGATCTCTTGGAATGGTTTAGTTTATAGCTCCCTTTATTTTTTTTCTTTTCTTTTTTTTTTTTTTTTTTCCTGGCTCCAAGGAGTTTGACCTCATGTATGCATGACTTAGTATGCAGCCAGGGATTCATAGAGTCTCCTATTCCAAGTGTTGGAGCTGTTTGTTTGGGCAGCTCCCTCCTTTCTCATTCTCTGAACACCAAGTTCCAACTGATTCCTTTTTGTCACATGTAGTAGGTGATACGCTGTGCGGTGGCCTGTGTCCCTGCACTGTGCTTCTGAAGGTGCTTCTGGGATACATTCAGAGTTGCCACAGGGCTCACCTCCCTTGTTTATCTTCTCGTCCTATTCTGCACATTGTTCAGTTTCTGAAAATAGTTGTTTGCTGTATTATGTCCAATTTTCTGGTGGCCTACAGATGAGCATACTGCCCCTGACAGGAATAGTGGAGCAGAGGTCTCTTAGCTTGTTACTTTTGCTAGTTTTAAAAATTAAACTCCAAAAATAATTTATTTTTTCCTGTTCTCCCAAATTATGTGATCATATAAAGTCAAATAATAAACAAATGCATACTTTGGAACATGTAAGTTTCCTGTTCTCCAGAGAAAATCACTCTAATTTAACCAGTTTTCCTTTCTGACAATGCTGCCAGGCACGTTGGATCTAATGTTGAAAATATTAGGAAAAGAATGGAAATTTAGATGCAAAGCTGTTTTATTTTGAGCAATTACTGTATTATAGTTCTGCTTGTGGCTGTGAAACCATTGATCTTAAGATGCCTCCATGGAACTTTTCTTAGAGGTTCTGTTTCCAAACAAATATATCATAGGGTTATAATGTGTGTGTGTGTGTGTGTGTGTGTGTGTGTGTGTAAATGCACAAATATGCATACACATAAATATGTTTTTGTATGTATTTTATTTGATCAGAACTGGCAGTGGGTGCTAGTGAGAGGCTTTGTGGTAGTAATATGGAAACTGGTACATCACGAATGCTCTTGCTTCCTGGCAGTGATGACAACCAAACATCTACAAGGTTGCAAGGTAGTTTGGAACCAGCCTGTGATATTACAAGCATCCTTCACAGACCTTTTTTGTTAATTTTTTCTAATCTCATCATATGGAGGTTGTATGGCACATAAAAAACAAATAAAAACACAGGTAGAAAACAGTATATTGAATAAAATGATAACCTGCAAAAGTTTATTAAAATATGCTTAAAATTTTTTAGAGTGTCTGCAAACGGTAAGGCATAGCACTGTTAATTGCTGCCTTGGAGAGCTTTGTCTTGAGAGGCAGCTAAACAGTAGAGCCATTCAGTGTGGCACTTACTGTAATAATAACTTTAAAATTTTAATTGGACCTCTCTCCAACCTCATAACTTGACGTGGACGTTTGCATTTCCCTCATCAACCTTTTAGATTCTTCTCCATTCACATTAGCGTTTTCATTTTCTATTAAGTGGGCAATGTTGTATTTCCTCCTGTGCTCCTATGAGGAGAATATATATCCTTTGGCACACATGCTAGTATGGGTCCCCATAGTTTCCAAAGAAAAATAAAATACAAATTAGCTTTTAATATGAGTATGATAGTCCAAAATAGCTGCAATCTTTTTTAACTAAAAAATTTGAGAGACCACTTTGTAGAGAAAGTGATTTCATTGTACTTTCATATTTAGGCCTTCTGTTTTCCAAGCACTGTCTCTGAGCTTAAATTATTTAAATTTTAATGTCAAATTAACATGGCTGTTCATTTTATAGAATATAAACTGTTATGATTACTTTCATATTTGAGATCATAGAGAAATCATATAATACATGCCAGTGTCATATATTTGTGCCATAGAATTGTTTTATATGTACTATGTTTACTGGCTAACATTTAAGCAGAAAGCACATCTTGGCAAAAAAAACTACTTAATTAAAAATTAAACGATGAATTAAAACTTAAATTATGCAAAACTAATAAGCTACATTACCAAGAGCAACAATTAATACACTACAATATATTCAGGAAAGATGCTAACATTTTAACATTTGTTTTATGTTAGAATTGCAATTTGCAGTGCATGCTGTTTTGAAACATTTATTTTGAAGAGCTCAGCATGTCTGAGTTAAGGCATAAATCAATGACCTAGGATTTTTAATGGTTATAGAATTTATCATAGATTATAATTTTCAAGAATACAAACAGCACAGAAGAAAAAATCCAATTGTTTTTAAATCAGTGGCAACATCATATCAGCATATTTGATTACATTTATTCATTGTAATGTGCAGGTCAACAGTGCAGAGATGCATTCAATTGACATCGTCCTAAAGCGATCTATTATTTTATTTGATAAGATTGTTTTTCCTTTGTTCATGCATAATGGATATAAATCATAATCCTGACAGTTACCAAGGGTTTGAACTTAAGCAACTTTCTACAAATGAATATTAACTAAAACTAAGGACTTCTGCACTTAAGAAAATATGATCCATTTAAAAACATTCTATCTTGTGATTCAATAAAGCAGACCTTTAAGTGTATATTCTGTTTTAAGATGGACATATCAACATCTAGACTTGTAACCAGCATAGCTGAGTTAGTCATTTGTCTCTCACCTGATGGTTCATACTGTTGTCCTTCTAAGCTGGTGATATGTATACTGTGTGTGTGTTTAGACTGAGCAATCTCTAATGTTTGATAGGAGTCCTCCATATGTGTATGCGAGTGAGAGGAGCCTTCCCAGGTGACCCTCTCTCATTAATCCCTGACAGGGACATTCACGGTGTGTCAGGTGTTGAGCTCTTTGCTCGGCACTCAGCATACAAAGAACAAAAAGGGTCGTTGGGCCTTTGCCCTCAAGAGCATATGATTTTAGTAGAGAAAGATGTAAACTGAGAATTGTAATGTAGTATGGTGAGATTATTCCTGAAAACATGCCCAAAGTTTCGTGAGGTCACAGAGTAGTGACCTGTGTTGTCGGGGGAGGTGTAAGTTGGGAAAGAGTATACTCACTGAGCCGTTGATGCTCTTAATTTGTTCTCCTCTTATTTCCTCCCCCAAGCAAACAAAGAAATAATACATACCAATATTTAGAGGAATTGGCCATTACTATTGTGTAAAATAATTTTGGGAAAAATTCGAATTTCTTGTTTTTGGTAGTGTGCCCTTTAAAAAGAGATTTTCTCTAATCGAAAAGCAGCGAAGAATACCTAGCATTCCTTTCTGTCTGCTTTCATCCTTTCCCACTGTCTCCCCTATCCCAGGTTTTTTCTGAGTCATTTATTAACCAATTTTTTTAACGTTCTGGTACTGCTCACATTTCAAATATCTTTGTGTCCAATTTCATACGAGTAAACAAATATTTTCTTCTGTATTTCATTGCAAAGATGAGATCTGCTATGGACGCACTTCAGTGCAAAGTGAGCAGATATGCAGGGATGCCTCCAGGAAACGTGATGATGTATGTTTTTCCTGGTACGGTTTTGTTTTTATCCTCATTTTTATGAAAACATTCTTGTCAATGATAAAAGTTGGTTTCATGTGTTATTTAAAAAAAAAGAATTTAGGGGAGTGCTAGGATCTGTTAACTGAAGGGTGGTTGCACATGGGAGGCCAGAGTAACTATTTTGGAGAAGATAGTTGTAACCTGAGCTGTGTCTAAGGGATTTTGGACAGTTTTGAGATTTTAAAAATGTCTCCTGGTACCAGTGTTGGAGTGACCAGTTTCATTTGTTGGCAGAGGAGTGGAGAATTAGGGAGGCACACAAGGATGAGGCGAGCTGCTCCAGGGAATATTTTACAAGTTAATCCTTACTGTCCTGCTTGCTGGCTTTGGTCCTTAATTTGCTAGATTTTAACCAATCTAAGCAGACATTTTCCATTTGTTGTGTAGGTTTATGTTGAATCGTTTTCCTGTTTTGTGTGGGATTTTCTACAGTTAAAATATTAAAAGGAATATTATTAAATCATACTTTAAGTAATAGGTCCAGTAGTATGACACAAATTTTCTAACATCTTTGTAATACTTATTTTATTGAAGAACTAGAAATAATTTGTGAGAGTTGGTTCTCTGGAGACAAAATTATATGCACATGTTTCTCTTAGTAAATTAAAGTTGCCCCTAAAATGTGAGTTTGTGTTATTTAAATGATCATTGCCCTTGACAATTACAGTAAGATTAGTGCTGTGTTCCCATAGCATAAATATGGTTACCATGCTTAAAAGAAACACATCAAACTTGTAAACTTATTTATACTTTCCATTCAGTTCTTTTCCTAAGGACATTTGGATAGTAAACTATGTTTTGTTGAATGGAAAATATTTTGTTCTACTTTGTGAGGTTTATTAAATTTAATATACCACTATTTTCTAAATCCTCAAATTATCACAGAGGGAGGGTCCATGTGAAGTAAAGTTTTAAAAAATATTAGTATACATACCTTTGAAACCTTCTCCTTTCTTCGGAGAATGTTCTAGATAAAAGCCACCTAATTAGTTTACAGGGAGCAGTTTCTACACTGCCACTTATTTGGCATTTTCTTTAGGTCAAGACTGTCTTTACTGCTTTCTAATAAGATGGCAGAAAACTGCTGAACATGTGCTTTTGGCAGAGAGTATCAGAGGTGTGATGCCACTGCATGGTGATGTCAGCACTTTCCATTTTCCTCCAGCAAGGGCAGGTGGAGCTCACTTGATTATTTTATTTCCTGTAGTCTTCTCCCCAGTTCTCTCTCCCTTGAGCCCGACCTCCCCCCAATTCCAGATCTCAGCTATAGTTTCTCCATTAAAGTTCATTCTTCTCAGCCTTAACTTTATTCCACAAAATAGTTTCTGTGATGACAGAGAAGACTTAGTCCCCAGACTCTGTTAGTTTACAGTGGTAGAGATACTCATTTTAAGAGAGGAGAGAAGTATAATTGGGACCAAATGTAAATGGTTTCTGTCTAGGAGTTTAGCCTTAGTCATCTTAAAGATGAAAGTATTGGTTTGCTTCTGGAAACTGTTCTTTTTTCCATTAACATTCATCTGTCAAAGATTAGAGTGTATTTATTAGTATTTCAGTGGTACAGGCAGTTAGTGGGAGCTCTGGACTGAATTGTGTCCCTGAAAAATTTGTAAGTTGAATTCTTGATTACATCGTAAGTTGAATTCTTAATTACCAAGTGTGACGGTATTTGGAGATAGGGCCTATAGGGGGTAGTTAAGGTTAAATGAGATCTTAAGGGTGGGCCCTAATACTATAGGATAAAGACAACAGACAGCTGTCTGTCTCCTCCTTCACATGCACACTTGTCCTCACATGGCAGAGAGACCAGGGTTCCAGCATAGTTGGGTTGTAGTGAAGGCTGGCCCAGGCTTGCAGATGGTGGTCTGACTCCAGAGCTGTGAGAGTGTTAATTTCTGTTGTTTAAGGCTCCAGGCTGTGGTATCTTGTCATGGTAGCCAGAGCAGACTAAGACAGTAGGCAATTATCACGTGTACTATTTGGCACCAACACTAGCTTG
Organism: Theropithecus gelada; assembly: GCF_003255815.1. NCBI lineage: Eukaryota > Metazoa > Chordata > Mammalia > Primates > Cercopithecidae > Theropithecus > Theropithecus gelada. The sequence goes on from NC_037686.1 coordinate 67,496,436, forward strand.
CCCCTTGGATCAGTGTGTTGAACAACTCATCACAAAGAAATAACTATTATTGCAAACTGTGAGTTAACAACTTATTTCAAAGATTGGTCATCCTATGAAGTTTTTATTTTCCTTTATGTAATATTTCCTACTACCTATAAGTTTAGCTCTGGAGTTGAATTCTACTGTATTTCATGCTATGTATGCATATTGTAGACAGACAGGCACAAGTCATAAGGCACCTGGGATCAAGAAACATTAAAAGAGTACCAGAAAGCTCCCCTTGCTTCCTTCTGGTAATCACTGAGGCCTCACTTCCCCCAACTACCATGGAAGGTAACTATTACAGTTAATTTTTTATTCAACAGTTTTGACATTGGTTGTGTTTCTTCCACATGATGGTTTTTGAATTGAATCTAATCTTACACCCTGATTTTTGCCTCTTAAAATATTTTTTTCTTTCATTCTAGCTGCTTTTATATTCTTGGCCTTTGAGCTGTTAATAATTTAGGCTCCCCCTGCCGCCTTCCCCCAACATACGGTTTGTGCATTGCATTGTAAAGAGAGACTATTTTACAGATTTTGGGAAATCGATTTCATAAGCCCTTATAAATAAATAAAGTGTTTGCATCAGCTTTATTTTGTGAATCTTGAAATTCGAACTTAAAAGTAGAGTTTGTGGGTTAATTTGCTTATGTTTCAGCATGGTGTGCACATAGTGCTCTGTGGGGTGCCATTTCAGCCACTGCTATTATACTGAAAATATCTATAATGGAGACATGCCTGTGAGTATTCTATTTGTGAAGGCTCTTCTAATGAGGTGTTAGATCAGAGGTGGCAGTACGTTTTGGAGGGGCTGCTGATAAATGCGGTTTGCATATTATAATATTACATTTCCTTTTCAGTTGGTATCCACTGATATGACAGTAGCTCACAGTCAAGAAGGAATCTTAGTTCTGAGTTAAGATACGGAATGAGAAGGATGTGTATGTTTTATTCGTGCATGGGTCAGTTTTTCCAATTAAGTACATTTCTGGTGTTTACAATGGAAGTTACCAAAAATATAGAATTTAAGAGGGAAGTAATTCATCTTTTATACAATAGCTGAAGAATATTGACATTTGTAAAGTGAGGTAAATACATGATTATCAGTGTTTATACTGATAAACATATATTACGATATTATCAATATTTTTCTAATTACAGGTATTTTACTGACTCTTCTAATATAGTGAATATTCTGCTTGGAGTTGAAAAAGACTGTAAGGCATGTAGATATTTTTGAAAATATTAAATATTTTGAGTTCCAAATTGAGATATGTTTAGTTCTTATATGCATTATTTCTACTGCATGTAAATGAGTTTTATATATTGGTTAAACGATTTATCAATCAGAAGCAGCATAGCATATACTCACATTTATTTATATATAAATATATATTTCCCTATAAACATTGATATGCATATGTATATTCAGGCATACATACATACATGTACACATACACTGATACATAGACATGCACATGGGTATATTACAAGCCGTTGGCTATATGTGTTGTATCTGTTAGGCAAGCAGTCTTTCTAGGATTGTTTTAAATGCATGGGGCAGGCAGTCAGGAAGAGGAGATATTTGGAACACAGGGCAAGAGCAAGACCAAGTGGAACCCACAAGCGTGACCTGGAGCCTATGAACTTGGGCAGAAACCCATGTCTGTTCTTACTGCTTCAGCCCCTGATGGTATAGGTTTCCTGTAGAATTTGGGACTCTTCTTCCAGAAGCATAACTTACACATGCCTGATCCAGTGGTTGTAAAAACTCTGGGGGATCCTGATGAAGGTGGAGCAGTTGCAGGGCTAGTCCCTGCTAACCCAAATGAGGTGGCTCAGCAGAGAGGCGATGTGGTGTGAGAGCTACAAGTGTCTGCTGCTTGTAGCAGCCTTCTTCATTTCTCACAAGAATCTGCCTCACGTCCCACCCAACTAGACGTGTAAGGAAAGAGAATTCTGAGAAATGTAGTTCACAGCCTAGATGAGGCGACACATTACAAAGCGACCACAGAGAGTTTTAGATCTCTCTCCTTCTCTCTCTTTTGAGATGGAGTTTCACTTCTGTGCCCAGGCTGGAGTGCAATGGCGCAATCTTGGCTCACCGCAACCTCCACCTTATGGGTTCAAACTGTTCTCCTGCCTCAGCCTCCAGAGTCGCTGGGATTACAGGCATGCACCACCACACCCAGCTGATTTTGTATTTTTAGTAGAGACGGGGTTTCTCCATGTTGGTGAGGCTGGTCTTGAACTCCTGACCTCAGGTGGTCCGCCCTCCTTGGCCTCCCAAAGTCTTGGGATTACAGGTGTAGCCACCGCGCCCAACCTAGATCTCTTTTACGGGCTATTAGATTGATTTTTTTTTTTAAACCAAATATGGTAATGTTTTTAATACATTATCAACAAGTTACATTAGTGTGTTCTGCCCTATTAGCAAATGGTGTACTAACAGAAATCCCCAGGCTGTTTCTAAATATACAGTTTTGTTGATGAATTAATCATTTAATATTCATAGGTAAGGTGAGATATGAGGTGGTAAATGTCAATCTGTGCAATTTCTTTACATCGTCAAAATTATTATTTTTGTTGGACCACTGTAAGGATCTCTTTTTATATTTTTTATTTTTTTGCATCTCACAGATAGTCTTTCATGCCATGAAGTTAGTGACACTTACAGAAGTACAGTAATGTTCCATGTTTTCATCTTACATGTAAGGGACACCAACATTTCATCTCATGTGTCCTCCGAGTAAAGCTGGTCAGGGATGGCCATGAGTGGGCACAGACCCGCGGCTTTCTTCTTCTGTCAGCACTTCTGAGTTTGTAAATGATGAAGCTCATCAGCCCCATTCCTCCCCAAATCTCCTGGTAAACCAGGCCATTGCTGGGCTTCATGGACATCCACACATTTTCAGTAATTCTTTGGAGCATCTTGGTACAGGACATGGTGCAGGCTACATCAGGGTCCCATAGCCAACAACTAGGGATCTCTTTTATAGAGCACTTCACTCAATCAAGATGTGCTGTTAAACAGGATATAATTAAATACAGGTACAGTGGGGAGAATGAAATGAAAAAGGTCGGTTCAGTAGAGTTTAACTGTAACTATCAGGTCTGTGGAGCTTGACACAGATCTGGGCTCATAGCGAGAGGGACCTGTAGAGGGTTATTAGATCAGTTTTCTTTTTAATACATCACCTCAGTAAGGTTTGCAGGTTTATAACTTCATAAATAAGTGATCTTTTATTCTCTTAAAAATAGGTTATCGCAATTTCTTTAATACTAAAACAATTTTGGCATGGCCATCATTTACATAAATAACATCTTGATGGGAAGCATACATTTGAATTGTGTTGCTTAAGTTGCTGTGCTCTTTGCATTAGTAGCTTTAGCAAGATGTTTTCTTGCATTAGAAATACATAGTGTTTCTGCATTAAGTGTCTTGGATTTTTTTAGGGACAGTGAGGGAAAGCGATGGGTGTTGGCATAGTACTAGTGAGTTGCAGAAACACCCATACTATCATGTATTGAGCCTTGGCTCCTAACAGCAAATAAGGCAGAAATATGTCTCATTAATAGTAGGCTTGTATGCTTTCACATGAAGATTTGGTTTCTCTTTATCCCACATAGACCCCAGTATTAGGATTAAAAGAGTGACCCTTCCCTAGTTGCATTTTAATATTATCTAAATATCATTGCATTTAGTATCTGAAATACATTCTGCTCAAGTTATGCTTTGCTGAGTTTCTTCCACAGGAGGTTAATGGAGGATTGATAAATATAGACATGGTGTTTTGACTTGAGAAAAATACTTTTTTTTTTTTTTTTTTAAAACCAGAAAGTCCAACATGCTGATAAGGTGCCCTTGAATTAAGCTCAGGGAAGGCGGGTAGATTTCACTTTTTGTCTGCTTCTACTTGTTGAGATGACTGAGTAGAGACTGTTGAGAGAGATTCTGAGGCTGCCTGTGATGTCATGGGGACAGAAGCCCACGATAAATCAGTGGCAGCATGCACGCCACTGACTGGCCATCTCTGATTTGGTTGAATAGGACTCTCTTTGGAAATTTGATGAAAATGCTGAATTGCGCAGATGCTATTTATTCTAGAATGGCTCCTTAAATGTATTAGATTTTTAATGTATTAAAACAACTTCTTCAGATAGAGTAGATTAATTGTAATTAAAACGTCTTGTACCTCTATTCCACATCTATAGTTTTATGAATATATATTAGTAGATTAGACTAGTTTTGAATATAGCTCACTCTAGTTTGAATGTAGTTTGTTTATAAAAAAACATTTTTTTAGTGTAGCAAAACTCAAAATTTGTCTATGTTGATGAAATTGGATTTTTTGTCCTTTATTAACGATTAAAGAAGTAGGGATATATTTAAAATTAATAGCATGTGTCTTGTAAATAGAAAACAAATACTGGACATTTTTGACAATATGAAAATTAAAAGAAACAGGTTAAATAAGGTCTTGATGTGAGATGTGAACTTTGTTTTGCAGGTGAGAACAGACTATGTATATAAAACACAAAACTATGGGTACTACGTGTAGATCCAAGAGCGGTCTGCACTGTACCCTAGTACTCCATTTGCACTGAATTGTCTGTGAGCCCGTGTCCTTGTCAGCAGCTAAAGATCATTTTATGTTTTCCTTTTTCAACTAAAGATTAGGGCTGAAGTAGAGCCAGGTATCTCATTCTATTTCTTTCTCCACTCTCTCTTCCCCCTTATTAAGGGTATTCATGTACATATCACTCAGTGCACTGTGGTTAGTCATTGTCATGGAAGTTTTGTATATGGTGTGAGATGGTAATATGTTAACGAGGAATTATGCAAAAATGAGAATTCGACTGCAAAAATTCTTTAATTTCAAATTGCTATAGAATCTTGATAGGATTCTTCACCTTTTTCATTCTAGTTCAGTGTCTTTTCTGCTATTTTACTGGTCTTTTGTTGAAAACTTTTATTTTTGTTTTGGAAAAAACCTAGGAGTTGCTTTTATTATTGTCCTTTGAGAAATGTTGTGTTCGTTCTTTATCTATCTGTAATAAACTCTTAGAATTCAGTGCAGTTGACAATGATTGCCTTAAATCCTGGTGGGTGAGATGATCCATGTTACCTGGATTTGGTCAAACGGGAATTAGATGTATTACCGCATGAATTTGGATGCTCATTCATTTGTTTGTTGTTCATTCACTCAACATGTATTTATTCAGTGCCTCATTTGTTTCAGGTGTGTGGTTCAGCTGTGAACAGCACTGACCAAGTCTCCACCTGGAACTCACCTTCAAGTTTAGGGGTGTCAGAAAATTAGCAGCAGCAACAAAAACAATGTGAGAGAATGTCAGGATATGATGAATGCTTTGAAGAAAAATAAAGCAAAGGGATTGAGACTGACTGGGGATAGGATGGTTCTTATTTTGGGTAGCATGCTTGTTGGATAGGATGGTTCTTGTTTTGGGTCGTGTGCTTGTTGGATAGGATGGTTCTTGTTTTGGGTCGCGTGTTTGTTGGATAGGATGGTTCTTGTTTTGGGTAGCGTGCTTGTTGATTTGACCTTCGTAAGGCCTACAGGGCAGGTGAGAGCTAACCTTGGAAAGATCTTCCTGCCTCATTCTCCGTGATGGACACAGCACTTCAAGTACTCATCAGCTCTTCCCATGTCCTGTTTGTGCTTATGCACTTTATGGCTTTTCCCTCAGCTGCACTGTTCATTCCACAGGGACAAAGACAGCAGCTTTTTTTTTTTCTTTGAGATGGAGTCTCACTCATTGTTACCCAGGCTGGAGTGCAGTGGTGCTATCTCAGCTCACTGCAGTCTCCGCCTACGAGGTTCAATGATTCTCCTGCCTCAGTCTCCAGAGTAGCTCGGATTACAGGTATGCGATACTATGCCTGGCTAATTTTTATATTTTTAGTATAGACAAGGTTTTACCATGTTGTCAGGCAGTTCTCGAACTTTGGACTTCAAGTGATCTGCCCACCTCGGCCTCTGAAAGTGCTGGGATTGCAGGAGTGAGTCACTGTACCCAGCTAGCAGTTGTTTTCTTCCCTGATACACTCTGAGCACATGTCAAAGTGGGTTATCAATAAGTAGTTCCTAACAAATTAATTAATTCTTTAGTTACCGCCAATTGTAAGTACAGGTTGAGCATCCCTTATCCAAGTGCTTGGAACAGAACTGTTTCAGACTTCAAATTTTGTTTGGATTTTGAGTTTTTTTTGAATTTTTGATTATTTGCATTATACTCCCTGGTTATGCCCAATCTGAAAACTCAAGATCCTTATGCTGCAGTGAGCATATCTGTTTAGTGTTACATTGATGCTCTAGAAGTTGCGGATTTTGTAGCATTTTGGATTTTCGGATTTGGGATGCTCAGCTTGTATTTCAAGGAATCAGGTGGTCATTACTTTCTTTAGAAAGACTTTTTGTCCCATTCAAACCATCTGGGCTTTTTCTTTGGTATTAGTCTTATATTTTAAACACTATCACTCAATGCATTATCTGTTGATTGAACTTTTTCCTCACAAAATCTGTGTCTCCTTTTTTGAGACTGAGGTTGTTTCTTCTTTATCCATCTGTATCTCCTACATTTGGTGCAGTGCTGCCACAGGTGATGCATTCAAAAAATATTTATTGAATGAACTCCACAGAGTTTTAGTGATGTAAATTATAATAGCAAGTAAAATGAATATTCAGAAACAGTACAGATTGATACCTACTAGGAAAACCTTTGTAGTAAAACAAATGTTAGTGTTAATATGACATTAATTTTTACTGGCAGAAATCTCTGTTCTTCCTAAATTTGAACAATTTTCTTATTGGTAAATTACTATTGCATGATGTCAACTAACAATAGCAATTAAGATTGCATCATGGTTAAATAAAAGAAACAACAAATAAAAAATCCCAAACTGGGTACTGTCTATATATTTGTATATGTTTCAGTACAACGATTACAATTATGTTCAAAGATAGAGTTACTGCTTTTGGTAGTTTGGTGTGCAAAATTAAATTATATGCCAATATATAGGAAATATAATGACTTATTTAGGCTTATAACCTATCATTATACTATATTTAGGCAAATGTAGTCATTACATCATATCACACACAGGCATGTATAGGTTTATACTATATAATTTCCTGGCAATCCCATAAGTTAATGTGTTTCATGGTTGAAGGTCTTTCTTCATAGTTCCTTGTATCCTCTGCTGTGTAGCCTATTTATAACTTCATTCTGACTTTTGCTCATGGGAACTATTGTGCTTTTAAGTAGAAGAGAAGCATGTTGCTTCAGGTGTATTCCTGGGACTAGTAAAGACCCAAAGAACTGTGGCCAATCAGCTTTCTGCTTGCTGACCTTTTTCTGTGGGGCTCCTTGATCAGTTTTGAAAGGCAGAGCTGGCTCCAGCCCTTTCTAGGGGAGCAGTCTGGTGTGATGGCAGGTCCAAGTCAGGCCAGGAATGTCTTCTCATCCTTCCTTGGTGGGGTCTGCCAGCTTGCTGTATGGCTGCCACAACAGGAACCCCGCGCGCGGCTTGATTGGTGAGGATTTACATGTGTGCTAATTAGAGTGGAATAAATGATTGGCTGTTTGCTGCATTGCCATAAAGGGTGCCCAGATGTACACACTACGTGAACATAATGTGCCCAGGCATGGCGCATCAAAGTTTGTCAGCTGCATTACCTCAGCAGGCTTAGGGCCTGTCGCAGAGAATTTGCTGATAATCGTCCCCTATGATTTAGTGTCTTACTTGGTGAAAGTGAAAGACCTCAAAATAATGCCTTGGCAACAGAATTTTTGATCCTTTAGGAAAATAACAAAATATGCTTGAAGTTAACTGGGAATAATGAATAGATGACTTTAAGCTATGTATATTCAAATGATGATTTCTTATATTTTGAAATGTTTTCCAGTAAAACAAATAAAATATCAAGTAAATTGGCATAATTGAATAAATTTAATCCTTAAAAATTACATGAATATCAGTCTTTTAGGTTGAATTAAGCCATGTTAAAACCACTCATGCATATATCTGATAGAAGATATAACATGGAATGATTTCATTGAAATTCCAAAAACACACTTTTCTAGAACTTATCTCTACTATGTGTATATTTAAAAATCCATAATATATCTTCTTTGTAAATGTACAGCCACCACCTAAAAATCCTTGTGTTGCATTTATGCTCAAAATCTGTAATATCTGATTACTTTGACAAGTAATTTTGTAGTTACATGTTCATAATATTGATAATGTATTAATGTACAATGATTAAATGGTTAAGCTGCCACATTAAAGTTATGAGTAGGAACATTTATCCAGCATGGCTAGGCAGGAACAAAGCCTGTCCATTTACAGACGGCGTTATTCAATCTCTGTGCTGCTCTGAGATGTCAGTGTGATAGCATTGATTCTTAGGTTTGATACTCTGCCGCACTTGAATGACCCAATACAGTTCAGTGATAAGGGTAAGTTAATTACTGTATCTGCGCTATGCAGCTTTCACTTGATTACTGCTGAGAAAGATTTTGATGCCTTTTGCTTTAATTAAGCAAAAGGGAACGAACAGATATAATTGGTTTTTGAAATAATCCTGTCACTATCAACCAGCATCACGTGTTTCCTCCAACTTCGTTACATGTACTTGTAGAAGCAACATTCTGTCCGGGGAATGAAGTTTTTACATTCGATTACACTGAAATGTTACCATATTACACTAATGTGAATTTATGAACAGTTTAAACAGTATGTTTTTTAAAGAATTTTGACCTGAAAAAATTGTGTTTGTAACTTCTGATAATTATTTTATGTGTTCATGTAAATACACTGAAGATGTCACTTTCAATACATTTTAGCGCTGTGGCATTTCAGAAGTCTTTTTAACCCAGTTTTGAATGATGACAGATAAATTTAACTTTAAAACAGTATTTAAGTTTTCATGATTTTTGCACATTACCTCTGTTGTATTTAATTGATTTGACTAATCCTGCAGGGTTTATACAGATTAATAGAAATTAATAGAAAAGTAGAAACGAAAACCTTTCTGGTGTCGCATGAGGCTTCTCATCTTTTATTTTTTCTCGTGTAGGGGTATTGACTTTCACTTTAATATTTGCACTTTAAGCTTTTAATTGAGATTTTTCTCACTGCTTGACTAGACAGGCATAATTGTACATGTTCTTCCCATGCTGCTTTTTAATGAGCATATCTACAATACGCAAGCAGTGTAGTTTGGGAAAATGTTCTAAGGTTTGACAGAATGTAAGTTCTTTCCCCTAGCCTTTCTAGGTACCTGCCCATTCATTTTCCCACGGATATTGGAACACTGTGAATACTGTCCTCATGGGCTGTTACAGCTGTATACATCGTATCTGTGGGATTGTCCACATCACCCATCTTCTCTGAGTAATATTTTTAAAATACACCTCACAGTGATGCTAGATTCAAATGAGATAATAAGAATGCTTTGTTTTTCTTTAAAAATTAGAAGTAAAGGGCTGCAAGTTTTAGTAATTTCTTCTTAGTGTCTAATACATGTTTTCTGATCTTCATGAGTTCACAAGTTAATCAAATGAGCTAATTGTTGTGTTTGGCTTTTGTTCTCTCTTTTAAGTCAACGCAGTGAGTCTAAATGCAGTGAATCTGCATGGAGAATGGAAAAACTGGCTCTGTGAATAGACGAGTGAGGCTGAACTGTTTCTCTAATGTCCTGTCAGAATGAGACAACAGTTTAAAATGAATGATGAATCAATTCACTCTGTCCATTCTCCGTGGATGCTGTTAATGGGAGTGGGCTGGGGAGGGGCTATTAAACTGCAAAATAAGTCACCTCAAGTTTAGATTTTAATTGGTGTCCAGTTTTAATCTTGGCGCAATAAAGCACCCTCCCCTCTCACTCCCCAAAGAGTGTCCACGTCCTCATCCCCGGCACCTGTGGCTACATTATTTTACCTGGCAAACGGGAATGAAAGTTGCAGTGAAATTTAAGGTGGCCAGTCAGCTGACCTTAAAACAGAGAGATTAGCTGGAGGGGCCCAGTGTGATCACAAAGGTCCGTGAATGTGGAAGAGGCTCCATAAGAGAAGGTCATGATGACACAATGTGAGAAGGACTTGACCCCGCATAGCTGGTTTCAAGATTGAGGAAGGGTCATGAGCCTGCAAGTGTGGGGGACTGTTATCCCTCAGAGGTTCCAGAAAGGAATGCAGTCTTACTGACACCTTGATTTTAGCTCAGTCATTCCTGGGCTGGACTTCAGAACTGCAGGTCTGTAAGATAATAAATATGTGCGCTTTACTAAGTTCATAGTAATTTATTACAGTATTTCTAATACCATTGTTATCTAAAGTGAAGTTATTCTTTATTTTCTTTTCTTTTCTTTTATTTTTTGAGATGGAGTCTCTCTCTGTCACCTAGGCTGGCGTACATTGGCATGATCTCAGCTCACTGCAACCTCCGCCTCTCAGGTTCAAGTGATTCTCCTGCCTCAGCCTCCTGAGTAGCTGGGATTACAGACATGTGCCTCCACACCCAATTAATTTTTGTCCTTTTAGTAGAGAGGGGTTTCACCACGTTGACCAGGCTGGTCTTGAACTACCAAACTCAAGTGACCCACCCGCCTTGGCCTCCCAAAGTGCTGGGATTACAGGCATGAGCCACCACCCCTAGCCCTTATTAGGTTATTTAAAAGTAAACCTTTTTATCGCTTTGTATTTATTTTTTGTTGTGTCTGATTTGGCCCTGGCATGTGTCATATATGTGTCTGACTGCTACAGGAAGGCCTTGTGCTTGCCCATTTCAGGAGTTGGTTTAAAATGTGGCTATTAGCAAGGCAATTGTATTTAGAATTAGAAGTCTTGGGTTCATGTTCTAGCGCCTATGTCTTAGTTATTGGAAAATGGGATTAGTTTCTTCATTTAAAATTAGAAAAATGCTGTGTCTTTTGGGTAATTCATGAGACAATATGTGTGTATGTGCTTAGAAAATATAAAATGCTATTTGTCCCCAGGTTAGTATTAAGATTTCAACCTTTAGTTCCAGCCTTAATGGTTTAGACTGGGGTTTAGTGTGTGGAAGACTTTGAAGACCATGTGCTTTGGTTAGTTCTCTTCCCTCTAGTCATGGTGAAGCCATCCAAGTGGTCAGATCTCCCACCCCTGAGATTTCTATGTGAGAAATAGAATTCGTTTTCTGAGGCTTTCTTGTGGAGGCCATGAGAGGAGGCTGTTTCCCGGGAGCCTGGTTCTGAGGGTGACAATCTAGGCAGGGCATGATGCAGGTTGGATACAGGTGTGAGGAATAGAGAATGCAGAGGACTATTGTGTAGGTAGCTGGACTGGCTAGCCGATCAGGTTCTGCAGTGGGGAAGGAGTGTGAATTTGTAGAAGCATTGAGGTTTTGCTGTCAGTGGGCTATACAGGAAGAGCTGGTGAGATCAGAAGTGGTGTAAGGCCAGGGAGCATAGGCCATGGGTCACCAGTATTTGGGAGAGTGCTGAAGCATACGGAAGGAAGAAGACAGGAAGTCAGGATTTGGTGGGAGAAAAATAGCAATGCGTGGGACTTGGGCAGGTTTTTTCTTAGAAGATGGCCAAAATGGCCTCTGGAAAGCTTGTCATTCCCTTTTAGGTAGCAAGGGTTGGAGCACAGAAGACCTGCCAGTCGGCCTTTTGTTAGATACTTGGCCTTATTGATACCTGCATTTCAACTTTCTGCTTCTGTTTTCTGAACTGTAGGGTTAGCGCTTGGGTACGGAATCTCTCAGCACACTGGCAGATGTTAAGTTCCCGTCTCATGCTTTGCTCCATACTAGGAAAGGAACACACCAGGGATTTGGAATAAAAGAACTCCAAGATTCCTCCAATCTTTAAATTAAATGACATGGACAATTTTATACATTAAAAAATCAGCATTTTTCTATATTAAGGTACTGAGTAAAACTTACTAGATTTACCTAGAACATTTTAGCAGCTTTTTTTTTTTTTTTTTACATATCTTGCAGTGACAGTGTATATTGTATTAGTATTATGTGATTAAAACATAGTTTCATTTAAATTTTAAATCATTAAATAATAGAGGTATTTTAAAAAATAGATGTTAAATAATTATTTCTTAGCTATCCTCCTTCAGGAGGCAAATTTGACTTAGGCATTTGGAAAGCTTGGCCAGGTTGTTTTGTGCTGATACATTAACAGTCAAGAAATAACTCTTTGGTTTTATTACAGTGAAAATTTATTAAAAGAGAAATGCCCTCTTATGTGCCATAATGAATAAAACAAAACATAGTATCTCCCAAATTTTGTAATATATGTACAAACAGACCATGCTATAGGGAATAGTCTATATTCCTTACTGGTTTTTTTTTTTTTTTAAGATTACTATTGGGTATTTGACAGTGATACCACTGCAAATATTTTAAATTCAGAACTCTGTAGATAAATTATGTGCAATAGCCCTTTCTTTCTAAATGACAGCTAATGGACTTCTTCTTTGAATATTATGTTTGGCATAATATGGCAGAACTAAAAGTAGTGATTAAAAGGCTTATGTTTATATGTGACATCTCCTAGAAGGCTTGAAATAATTTGGCCTTGTGTGTTAACATTCAGAAATCGTAGTTGTGCCTAAACATATTAAGCTGCTTATCATTTCAGCTGAGGTGTAGTAATTTTTACTTTTGGACATATAGAAAAGCTATTTGAAAAGTTACTTTCTTGTATCAACTGAAGCTTTTAAAAATGAATTTGAATCGCTTATTATAAAGTACATTTTCTTGCCTCTTTTTAATAACATAGAATAGTCATAAGCAGTAGCTTCATTTATTGTTGGAAAAAATGTAATTGCAAAAATTAACTTGTCATACACCATAGCTCAGCAAAGTCACTTCTTATAAGTCTGTGGTCACAGTAGGTTTTTTGCAGTTCAGCATCTGGCTCTGTGGGATACTGATGGCTTCTAGGAAGAAAAGTACCAGGGTGAACAATTAAATGCAAAATGACAGCATAAAATATGATTGTGGTTATATGAAAGACATTTATGAGTTTTGCAGATCACTGTCATGTTTGTATTCATATTTTCTCTTGCTTTGTTAGCTTAATAATTTTAGTACAATTTATTTTTCCTTTTCATAAGTGAACAATGCTGTTTTTAATAATCCTGGTACTTGTTTATATCTTCCTTGTTTGTCAGCTTTGAAGACTAATAACACTTTTACTGTCTTCTGGCATGATGCTTTCAACTTGATTTTTTTTTTTTTTTTTTTTGAGACGGAGTCTTGCTCTGTGGTCCAGGCTGGAGTGCGGTGGCCGGATCTCAGCTCACTGCAAGCTCCGCCTCCCAGGTTCCCACCATTCTCCTGCCTCAGCCTCCTGAGTAGCTGGGACTACAGGCGCCCGCCACCTCGCCCGACTAGTTTTTTTAAAATTTTTTTTATTTTTTTATTTTTTAGTAGAGACGGGGTTTCACCGGATTAGCCAGGATGGTCTCGATCTCCTGACCTCGTGATCCGCCCGTCTCGGCCTCCCAAAGTGCTGAGATTACAGGCTTGAGCCACCACGCCTGGCCTCAACTTGATTTTTAAATCAAAGAATTTAAAAAATGGCATAGCAGTTGTATTATTAGTAAAAATTTTTTATGATTGTTAGTATTATCATATGTGGGTTGAATGATATTCACCACCTGGAAATAAAGTTTGTCAGTACTTAGTTTTCTTATAATATCAGGTAGTGTTTTGAAGTGTTTTTTCCAATGCCAATTCTCAGATTTATTAGGGGATAGAACAGTCTGACATGAGGAGTCAAATAGGATGTGCCCAAAGTTGGTAAATTTTTTTTGCTTTTTCTTGCATAAATTTCCTCTGCTCATGGTGGAACTGGTGGGAGTTCTAGAAAGGGCATCGCTCTGGACAGCCAGGTTCCCAGGCAGCTTCACACTGCTCCATTGTCTCTGGTCCCAGGGTAGCCCTGCCTGTCTGCCTGGACTGTCTACAGTGCTTCTCCTTAGAAAACCTACACATGAACCAGTTACCTTTACCAGTCATCTTCCACGTCCCGCTGCCTTACTTTCTTTCTACTTGTACTTACAGTATCCCTTTTTCTTGGAATACTTCCTAATGATTTGGGTAAATCCACCCTGAACTTGAAGTGTGGTTCAAACTGCCCGTTCTCTGAAGAATTTCTGATCTCTCAGCAGTCAACGGTAACTTGTGCTCCCGTGTCATATTTTGTGGATCTATTATTGTTATTATCCAAATGTGCGTATTTTAAAAACTTCAGTGCACATATTTACTGAAATGTGACTCTATGCTGGGTATTCTGCCAGACTCTGGCATATTGTGGTGAAAGGTACATTTCTTTTGCTCAAGAAAGTCATGCAGCCAGCGGAAGTGTGATGCAGTGAGAGCTGTGGTTGAGGTGCTGGTGACTGGGGATGCCTTGGCAGAGCAGCTCATCCCATCGCAGGCTTTTCAGTGTGGATGCTGGGGGAACTGGCAGTCAGTGGAGGACAGCCACAGAGTGTTCCAAAGGGCCTCCTGTCCTAGCAGTTACTGAATAGATGGTTTGTTGAATTGAACTGCATCCTCGAGGGTTACCCATACAACTTAAAAAAAAAAATTAATTATTTCACATGAGAATCTTTGACAAATTAACTTCATGGTTTTCTGTTTCTGGAACTTCCATACAAGATGATTTAAAATTTTCTTGGTGACTCAGGATTATCATTTTGCGTATGTTATCGTGCCGAGCTCTAAAAAATCGTGTTCTTAGCATGTTTTGAGAGAAGGCTGTTTTAAAATACCTGCATGCTCCCTGATTACTTTTTCATAGTCCTGTCTGCCTCTTGTTTCTTGTCTCTTTTTCCATTTAACACTATTGATGATCTTGTCTATAGTCATGCAATTGCTGTCCATTATTTCCCATCCATAAGAAGCCGGTGAACCAGCTTTATCAGTATAGATCAGGAAAGGGTGCTGGGTTTGAGTAGGGAACTTAGAGACTCTCTCTTACTCACAGTACTGAAGTGCAAACATAGTTTTTTCAAATAGGTATTTTGCTGCTCCAAGCCCTTTTGGCAGGTGTTTAATTTTTAGTTGTATCTTGAGAGGTGATGTTGCTACATTTGTGAGTTTTTGATAGCTATGAAGTTAATGTTTCTCTGAGTTCATATTGTTTCAGTTGCTCTCGTGACATGTGACCTGTTTTGCCTTATTGTGCGAATGTTTTTAGGTGGTTTATGTTTTAACAATACACAAGGCTCATTTTATTCATTTGTTCTTATATGCCTTTTATTTCTAGTATCACACCAGACATTTTGTGTGTGTGATTGACTTTGACTACATTAAGATACATCAGTTTTATTTATTAATGGAGGCAGGTTCACAAATGCTGAGGTTAGGAGTCAGTGACACCCTGTGAACTAATTGCTCTGTTTATCTAGCAGTAAAGCAACTCTAGGACAGCCTCAGTAGTCAGTATTTAACTTATCCATGGAGTTTTACATATAAAACGTAAAATAACAGTACAAATAACTTTTGGACCCTACCCTTAAGAAACTGAAAACCTGCTTGGTGAAGTAAACAGCACAAATTTCTGGAGTTAAAATATACTATGGTAAAAATTAATAAAATATGAGAAGTGGTTCAAAATAATCAACAATAAATTACCTCTGATTATGACATAAAGCAGTGTATCGGTAATTTTTGTTTGTGGTTTAGCCTACTTATTTTGATATGTTAATTTCAAGTATGTTGAAATAGATTACATTTTAAAATGAGCATGTGGTCTTTATTGTTGTGATTGTTAATGCCTACTTAATGCTTTCTGTTAAATGGCCTTATACACATTCCAACTCACACGTTCATAGAGAGACTGTAATCGCAAGTATGTGTACCATATGTAATGTATTTTTATATACAGAGAGAGTGAGGTAGACTATGTGTTGTTATTAGTATTCTCATCTTTACTTTCAAAAACAAAAACTACGTATACGTATATGAGAGTGTGTATATGTGTATGTATGTGTATGTATGCGTATCTTTTAGCATTTTCAAATTGGTCCAGGTGATTCTGACCTAACCATTTCTGCTACGGTTTTAGAAATGTAAAAATTATGTGTAAAAATGACCATAAAAGTCAGGTTGTTCTGTTTCATACTGTTTGCAACTAATTATTTGTGACAAGCCCTATTAAGGAGGAGGCTGTTGTGCTCAGCATTGGTTTGGACAGAAGGATCATAAGTCAAGATTGTGCTCCTGAGTCTGATAGTGGCACGTTTTTTTCTCTGCAAGTGTTGTAATAGCTTTACGTTCTGTGATTCTATGGAGAGTGCAGGGACGTGATATATTCAAGATGAATCGAACTATACAGTTTACTTATTTCTCACGTAACTGTTGCTACCTTCAGTACTAAAAGTGAATTATGTATACAGATCTAAAAACAATCTGAGATATAAGATCAGTTTCTTATAGGTAAACAATTTGTGTGATCATTGTTTATAGTAAACCTGTTAAGATTTTATTCACTTATGTTTGACACAAATTTAAGGTTTAAAACAAACAAACAAAACACCACCCAAACTAGAAACTTTTTAAAAAAATGTAACTTGCTTATATAAGTTGGATATCCCTTCTACAAAATGCTTTGGGGCAGATGTGTTTTGAATTTTGCATTTTTTCAGATTTTGAAATACTGGTGTTATATAATATACTTGCTGCTTCAGCATCGCTAATCCAAACATCTGAAATTTGGAATGCTCCAGTCGGCGTTTCCTTTGAGTGTCACGTCTGTGATAAAAAAAATTTCGGATTTTAGAGTGGTTTGGTTTTTGGTTTTTTAGATTAGGGATACTAACCTGTATTTACAAATTTTTCTCACCTGTTAAATTTCATTTTAATTTTAGACTGGTGGATAAAGCTAATTTATTTTTTAAACCCTTGTTCATTCATTCAATTTTTTTTAACTTGGTGAATTTATTGCAGAACAATTTATGTGCCATAAACAGCATCCTTTAAAAGTGTACACTTTGATGGGTTTTGACAATTGTATACACCTCTGAAACCACTGACAGAATAAAGATAAAAGAACGTTCCTATTTCCCCAAAAGGTTCCTGTGCTTTTTTGCAGCCCCCTCCCTTCCTGGCTGCCAGAAGGAACCAGAGGTTACTTTTTGTCACTGTAAACTTATTTGCTAAAATCATGTGGTATGCACTTGTGTCTAAGAGTCTTTGTGTGACCAGCCTGAGCAACAGAGTGAGACCCTTTTTTTCCTTTACAAAAAGGAAAAAAAAATAGCTAGTTGTGCTGGTGTGTGCCTGTAGTCCCAGCTACTTGGGAGGCTGAGATGCAAGGATCACTTGAGCCCAGGAGTTCAAGGTTGCAGTGAGCTGTGATCATGCCATTGCACTCCAGCCTGGGTGACAGTGACACCTTGTCTCAAGGATGTGGGGTAGAGGGAAGGGGTCTTTGTGTGCATATGTTGCCAAGGCTGGCTTTGACTTCCTGTGCTCAAGTGATCTCCTTGGCTCAGCCTCCCAAATAGCTGGGACTCTAGCCGTGTGCCACGGTACTCAGCTTTGTTAAATTTATTTTTGCATTATTGTAAATGGAATTGTTGACGATTAATGTTTTTTAAATGTAATTGAGTTTTGTGTATTCACCTTTTATCCTATGACTTTTCTAAATTGACTTGTTCTAGTAGTGTTTTAAAATTCGTAAGAATTTTCTTCATAAATAATTTCATATCTCCTATGAAAGGAAATAACTATCTGTATTTATCTTATCTTTATGCCTTTAATTTGTTCCATTTTATTTTTAGTAATATACTTTTCTTAAAATCTATTTTGTCTGTCATTAATATATCTTCTCTAGCCATCTTGTGGTTCCTGATTGCATAGAATATCTTTTTGAGTTTTTTTGTAATTAAAAACTTTTTCTAGGATATGACTTGTTTCTTTTATTTTATTTTTTTTAATTGACATAATAATTGTACATATACTTAGGGGACATTAATGATGCTTGGAAACATAAAATGGATAGTGATCAGATCAGGGTAATAAGCATGTCCATCATCTCAGACATTTATCATTTTTTTATATTGGGAACATTCAATAGCCTCCTCCTAGCTATTTGAAAGTGTATAATACGTTATTGTTATCTTTAATTCATACAGTGGTATAGAACACTAGAAAGAGTTCCTCCTGTCTGGCAGTAATTTTGTATTCTTTAACAAATCTCTGCCTATTCCTCCCTTCCTCCTGTGCTTCCCACCCTCTAGTATCCTCTGTTCTACTTTTTACTTACTTACTAACTTACTTACTTACTAACTTTATTTATTTATTTATTTATTTATTTATTTATTTATTTATTTATTTATTTATTTATTTATTTATTTATTTTGAGACGGAGTCTCGCTCTTTCGCACAGGCTGGAGTGCAGGGGCGTGATCTCGGCTCACTGCAAGCTCCGCCTCCCGGGTTCGCGCCATTCTCCTGCCTCAGCCTCCCGAGTAGCTGGGACTACAGGCGCCCGCCACCACGCCCGGCTAGTTTTTTGTATTTTTTAAGTAGAGACAGGGTTTCACCGTGTTAGCCAGCGTGGTCTCAATCTCCTGATCTCGTGATCCGCGCGCCTCGGCCTCCCAAAGTGCTGGGATTACAGGCGTGAGCCACCGCGCCCGGCCCTACTTTTTACTGCTATGCGATCATCTTTTTTTAGCGTCCACATGCGAGTGAGAATTTAACTTTCTGTTTCTGGCTTATTTCACTTAACATAAGTTCCTCCAATTCCATCTATGTTGCTGAGAATAACAGGATTTAATTCTTTTATGGCTGAATAATATTCCATTGCGTATATTCACATTTTCTTTATCCGTTCATCTGTTGTTGGCACCTGTGTTGATTTATGTCTTGGCTACTGTGGATAGTGCTCCAGTAAACATGGTGGTGCCGATGTCTCTTTGATATGCTAATTTCCTTTCTTGTGGATAAGTGTCCTGCAGTAGGATTGCTGGATCCCATGGTTGATCTATATATATATTTCTTTCTTTTTTTTTTTTTAAAGAAGCTCCTTATTGTATTCCATAGTGATTGTATTAGTTTACGTTTCCACCAACGGTGTATAAGAAATAGTTTCCTTTTCTCCACATCCTTGCCACAGTTGCTTTTTTTTTTTTGTCTTTTTGAGACTTGTCATTCAACTGAGGTGAGATGAGACTTCAGTGTGGTTTTGATTTGCATTTCCCTGAAGGTTAGTGATGTTGAACAGTTTTTCTTATATTTGGTGGCCATTCATTAAAATATCTGTTCACATCATCTGCCCATTTTTAAATAGGATTTTTTTATTTTTTTGCTGTTGAGATGTTTGCATTCTTTGTATAACTGGTCATTAATCCCTTGTTGGATAAGTAGTTTGCAGGTATTTTCTCCCATTTTACAGGATGTCTTTTTACTCTGTTGTTTTTTTTCTTTTGCTGTGCAGAACCTTTTTAGTTTGATACAGTCCTATTTATTTTTGCTTTTGTTGCCTGTGCTTTTCAGGTCTTATTCATATAATATTTTCTCAGACCAATGTCCTGAAGTATTTCTCCTATGTTTTCTTCTGTTACTTTCATGATTTTGGGTTTTACATTTAGGTGCTTGATCCATTTCGAGTTGATTTTTGTGTAGGGTGAGAGGTGGTGGTCTAGTTTCATTCTTCTGCAAATGGATATCAGATACGCAGTTTTTCCAGCGTCATTTATTGAAGAGACAGTCCTTTCCTCAATAAGTGTTCTTAAAGTCTTGGTCAAAAAATCGAATCTGTACCTATGTGGATGAATTTTGGGGTTCTCTATTCTGTTCCATTGGTCTATGTGTCTGTTTTTATGTTAGTACCATGCTGTTTTGTTAGTACAGATTTGTAGTGTATTTTGAAGTCTGGTAGTGAAATACCTTCAGCTTTTTGTTTTTTTGTTTTTCTTTTTTTTTTCTTTTTCTCAGGATTGCTTTGACTATTCAGGATCTTTTGTGATTTCATAAACATTTTAGGATTTATTTTCTTTTTCTATTTGGGTGAAGAGTGTCATTGGTATTTTGATGGGGATTGCATTAAATCTGTACATTTGCATTGGGTAGTATTGCCGTTTAAACAATATTAATTCTTCTGATTCAGGAGCAGGAGGTGTCTTTCCATTTGTTTGTATTCTCTTCCCTTTCTTTCATCAGTGTTTTGCAGTTTTCCTTGTAGAGGTCTTTCACCTCCTTGGTTAAATGTATTCCTAGGCATTTTATTTTATTTTATTTTATTTATTTTTATTTTGTAGCTGTTGTAAATGGGATCACTTTCTTGATATCTTTTTCAGCTACTTCTTTGTTTTTGTATAGACTGGAACAAGACAAGATGCCCATTCTTACCACCCATATTCAAAATAGTACTGGAAGTCCTAGGCAGATAGCTAGGCAAGAGAGAAATAAATGGATCCAAATTGGAAAGTAAGGAAGTCACATTGTCCCTGTTTGCAGATGACATCATGTTATATTTAGAAAAACCTAAAGACCCTGCCAAAAAAACTTGTAGAATTTATAAGTGAATTCAGTAAAGTTGCAGGATATGCAGTCAGTATACAAAAATCTATAGTGTTTCTGTGGAAAATTTTTTTTTTATTTTCAAAATATTTTTCTCTAACTGTAAAGTGAGTCTCTTGTAGCTAGCACATACTTTGGTCTTATGATACAGTCTAATAATCTGTTCTTTTTCATTGTAGTGTTTATTACCATTTAATGTAATACCACTGGTTTGATTTACAGTTTCTGTTTTACTCTTTACCTATGTGTTTTTCATTTGTTCTTTTACTGCCTGTTTTGTGTTAATGTGAATTCTCTCCATCTTATTTATTTGGGTATGTCTTTACTTCCCCTTTATTATTTAAATATGGTTTTGCTGGATGGAGAGTTCTTGATTGATACTGTGACCATGTTATTCTTCTGACTTCGACCTTCCATTGTTTGTGATAAATCAGCTCTTAATTGTATTTTTTCTTTATGTGGTATGAAGTTAGCTGTTCTTGTATGTGATGAAATTTTTTTGTTGTTTTTGGGATTTTCTCACTGTCTTTGTCTTTTTTTTTTTCTTTTTTTAGCAGCTTGATTATGATGTTTTGGGTGAAGATTTCTTAGTGTTTATGTTTCTTGATGCTGAACTTTTATCTGTAGATTACTGTGTTTCATCAAATTTGAGGAACTTTCAGCCATTAATTTTTCTTCTCTGCTGCTTTCCCTATTTCTCTTAAGATCCTTACTGTATTTTTATTGGAATGCTTCCGATTTTTCCATAGGTCTCTCTGGTTCATTCTTAAAATTTTCTCCTTCCCTTTCACCTTTTTAAAAAAAGATTTTAAAATAATTTTTGCGTGGAGATCCTCTCTAGTTCTCTTACTGGTTTTTCATTTACAGAATCTCCTTGCCAAATTTCTTGCTAACCCGTCAGTTGCTCAAGCATGGCTCACACTTCTGGGGTTGGCTGTGTGTCAGGATTTCCTCATTGGCTTTCTGTCAACTTTGTTACTTTTAGCTGACAAGGATGTGGGGTTTTGCCCCCACCCCACATTTCTTCCTGCCTTCCTCACCTTGGCACAGAGCTCCAGTTTTTTGTTGCAGTCTTATGTCAGTAAGATTACCATTCTGCCTCTCCAAGTTGATGAGTCGGTGGAGGGAATTGTAACATCCCAGGCAGGCACTCCTCCCTCCAGCTCTCTTACCTGAAACTCTAGTAGTTTTTCAAGATAAAGTACTTTTCAATTTGTTGCTTTTATTTGATTTTCAGAATCCTGAAATTGTTGCTGTTGGCAATTTTATGCAGTTTTATACTTATTTTTGAGATTTGTTGACCTCTTCGTGTGGCCAAACCTGAACGTTTCTCAGTGAGCCATTATTTCTCCCAAAGTTTCTTTTGTCACATTTCTTTCCCCTTTTCTGTTTTTCTTCTTGAACTCTTTATTAGTTGACCATGTGTTAGACCTCCTGTAATTATTCCTTAGATACCTGCGCTTCTCTTTACCTTTTGTAGTCCATTTTTCTCCCTGATGTCTTCAAATTTATTGTTTCTTTACTTTGTCATATTCATTTAAGTATTAAAGCCCTTGTAAAATTTGGTTATTTTATTTTTGTTTCTAAAATTCTTATTGGACTTTTACGAATACACTTTTTTTCTTATTTGTTGAGATTTTCTTTTAAGCATATTTCCTTAACTTCATTAGGATGATTATAGCATAATAGCTGCTGTGAAGTCCTTTTAAAATAATTCCAGGATTGTGTCATTTTGAATGCTCTTTTTTCCCTTTGGGATTTGGTCACATTTTTCTGACTCTTGCTATGTAGAATAAATTTGTATTGCATCTTGGGCATTATGAATTTTATGTTGTATGGACTCTGGATTATGGTATATTGTTTCAAAGACTTGGTATGTTTTCATTTTAGCAGACAGTTAACTTGATTAGCATCAAATAGCAACTGTCATGTCTGTAGAAGTCAGCTGCTTGTATCTCATTTCTGATAGTTAAGCTTTAATTGCCATCTGCCTTCTCTCTTCCTTGTTCCTACATGCTTTAGGTGTTCTGAGTTTATTCCCAGAACCAGGGGCTCCTTTGGCTCTCCTTTATGGCCGTCTTTTACTTCTTATTCTCCCATGTCTGTTGTGTTGGAGCAGTTACCCTCTGATCCAGGAGTGCAGCTGGTTTTTCTGTCGTGAAAGGCTTCTTTCCTGTTGCCTTCTTTCAGACAGTTCCAACTTTGGATATCTTCAGAATAAAGCCACCAAATAAAAGTGAGGAGGGTATGGATATATTTGCATCATGGTTTGCTCCATTGTTGGGCTCTACTCCCAACCTCCAGCTTTTGTTTAATATCCATGACCCTCATAGAGTTATTTTAAGAAAATATTTTGTCCAGACTTTATTACTGTTATGGTGGGGGCGGGGGTTTATTTGGCAGAATCTCATTACTTTATACCAGAAGTGGAAAGTCTCTAGTATATTTATTAAAAATAGTTATCACTGTTATTCCCAAGGCAGTATATATGTTTATTGTGAGAAACTGGGAGACACTAATAAATGGCAATGAATGTGAAAAAAATCACTTAATCTACTTTAAACATTTTTATATTACTCTTTTTGTATTAGACAACTGAATGTACCATACATAAAATTTTATTCAATTTTTTCAATTTTATTTTTAATTGATGTAATAATTTTACGTATTTGGGGATACAGTTTGATGTTTAAATACATGTGTACATTGTGAAATGTTCAAAGCAGGGTAATTAGTAAATGCATACTTGAAATATTTATCATTTCTTTTTGGTGACAACATTCGGAATCTTTTAGGTATTTTGAAATACACTATTATTAACTATAGTCATTCTCTTGTGCAATAGAACACCAGAATGTATTCCTCCTAGCTGTAGCTTTGTACCCATTGGCCAGTCTCTTCCCATCCCCTCATATCCTCCCCAGCTGCTGGGTACCACTTTTCTACTCTCTACTTCTATGAGATCAACTTTTTTTTAGATTACTCTCTCTCTCTTTCTCACACACACACACACATGTGAAATATATATGTGAAAAATATATATAGATTTAAAATCTGCTTTTGCATTACATTATGTGAGAAGTGTTTTCCCATGCCATTCAATATTCTTGGTAGATAGTTTTATGGCAGTTTAACATTCCATCTGTATGGAGATGACAGTTTATGACCATTTCTTAATGCTTTCCATGTCGGTTGTTCACAGGTTCTTACTTTTATGCATGACCAGTGGAGGACATCGTTGCGTTTATTTTTGTGCTCTTTTCATATTATTTCATCAGGATAGATTCCTAGAAGTAGAATATTGGGTTTCAAATTTAATAGTGATGTTTAAAGTTGTTATTACACACAATTAAAATGCTTTTCAGAAAATTTGATCAATTTAACATTTGTGAAGCTTACTTCAACCTTTCAAGCATTAACTTTAGAGTTTTTGGCTTTTTCTCCTTTGATGTGTGGGAACTCTCACAATCTGTTTTTGATTAACTGTTTATGTCAAGCATGTTTCTACAGTTTTGTGGGTAAATTTTTACATTTCTTGTTTTTAAAATGAACTGTTTGTGTTCTGTACCTATTGAGTATGCCTTTATTTTCTTTTGAGACAGAGTTTCACTCCTTCGCCCAGGCTGGAGTGCTGTGTGCAGTCATGGCTCACTGCTTCCTTGACCCCCTAGGCTCAAGTGAGCCTCTCAGCTCAGACTCCCTGAATAGCTAGGACCACAGGCACACACCACCACACCTAGACAATTAAAAACAAGTTTCTAGAGAGATGGGGTCTGCTGTGTTGCCCAGGTTTGCTTGATTGTTTATAAAAATCAGCTTTTAAAACTATTTTATATATATCCACAAAATTAAAAAAAATTAAAAACTATTTTTATGGGAGATGAGCCAGAATCTATTTTCATACAACTATAAAAGTAGTTTCTTTAGTATATCACTTTTTTTTTGGTTTATCTCATTGAGTATCTTCATGTGTGTTACATCTTGTCATCTGCAATCCAAAGTTTGTAAAAACTTGTGGAAAGTAACCAGTGGAGTCTATTTTTATTTATTTATTTATTTTGTTAACAGTTGAACTTGGATTGAACCTTAATTTCAGCCTCTTAGAGTTTTTTCATTTATGGCTTAGGTCATTTTTTTAACTGTAATACAGTATGAAAAATTGCTTTTCATTTTTATGTTTTCATATATAGCTTGACATTTGAGTAGGTGATGTTATGTATCTGAAAGATATCTGTAATATATTGAGCATTATTTGTTAATATTTGGTTAAAACATGATAGTCACACAAAACTGATGCTTTATTATGCAACTTCTTTTTGTGGGTTAGCCTATCGACATCCTTACTGCATGTTGATTTTTGCTTGGATTCTATTTTGACTGTGTAATGTTTTTGATATTGCCTTGAGGTTAGGGAGGATGTAGACACGTTGTGGCCAGCTGTTGTAGGGGGGCGCTGGTTAAATAATGGTAATATACGATATATAGTATATTTTTAGAGCCACTTTCTAGTTCAGTGACATGAGTTGAAGTCTCTTTATTTCCCTCTTTTATTCAGCTGTCTCCTTCCGCTCAGCTCCCACTGAAGATCGTTGCATCTCAAACTCTTGGATGTATGTAGACTGCCTCTATGCTTTCTGCATCGGATAATTATGGCTAAGAGTCTAGTTTAATTACCAGACCCCATGATGAATCATCTTATTAGATAAGTGTGCTTCCAGTTATTCCCTCACACAATATATTTACTGTGTAGAGAACTGTATAGGACTGACCACCATGTCTGAATCATGAGAGCCAATAAGTTATGCCTAATATACTATGCATGGAAGGAATAACTTTACTTTTGATAATAAGCTATAAAGCAGAACAAAATATTAAGATGCATAAACTAATTTACATAGAAATATGAAATAGCAATGTATTGGGAAAAATTTTGGAATATGCATATATGTATTAACCTCAATTTACACATGAAGGAATTTCATTAACATGCCTTGTTTTGCTGCCAATGATTGTTTTTATCCTATCTTGTCAGGACATTGTCAATTATGGTGTAACCTACATGTGGAGTTAAAGCATGGCCCACTAAGCAATCCTAATTTGGCTAGACATTGAATTATGAATCATAGGCTACTAAATTAGTATACATTAATTTTCATCTCCATAGGGAAATATTTAAGTTTCAATTCTGCAGAAATCTAAAGATCCTAGATTCGTTATGCTCAGTTTTGAGTGCAGTGCTTTGGCGGCAGTGTCAGTTGTGGGGGTGTCACAGAGTCTTTGGCATGTGCAGTATTTCGGTCCGTCTTATTGGAGTTGAGAAGATCTTTAGACATTTTCTAAGATAATCAATCTGTGGACAAGTGTAGGGCTTTTTTTTGCGTTTTTTCCCATGTCTCAATAGGAAACCAGAATCATTTAATAAAGTCATTCATCAACAATTAAGATTAATTTACTCAGTTCAGCTCTACAAATGTTGGTTTACTATTATGTGCCAAGCACTTAGCTGGGTACTAAGATAAATAAAAATGTGGTTTTTGATTTTCTTGATAGAATGTAGAACAACAACATTTAGATCATCATGAAAACGGTGAAGGATTCAGTGAGAGTTTTTAGACAGGATGTGTGAACCAAGGTCAAGTTCTCCTGCAGAACGGTAGCGAAGAGGACAGGAAGAGAGTGATGGAGGTGAGCCCTCTTTCACCGCAGCATCTCCCAGTCATCCAGGTCCCTCATCCAGCTTCTACTGGTCATTTGTTTTCTGGGTTTTGCGAAGGTTATATATTGTCTGTGTTAAGTATTAGCTAATACTAGGTGGTCTCCGGGGCAGCAGCCCGTAATCCAGTACATTGCTGTTTCTCTGGCAGCACAGGTGCTTGTTCAACACAGGGGCTCGAATGAGGTCTCCGAGTAGCTTTATGTTAGTGTTTTGCCACCAACTGATTAAACTTTGCATTTCGTTACTTTTCAACTTTCAGAATTGTGAATAAGGGATTATGAACCTTCCCCGAATATATGTTAGGAGGGAGATGAGAGCAAAGGTATATGCAGATAGCAAGTCACCAAGCGCGGCAGGTAAGGAATTTAGGATTAATTCTGCAGGTGATGGGGTTATTGAAAGTGCTGTCTGATGGCAAGCATGAAATGAATTTGAAGATGACATCATTGAGCATTTTTGCATAGAGGAGTAGAGTGGCTCAGATAATTCTCTTTTAAGAAGATACTTTAAATAAATAACTGTGGTATCTAGGCTGGATTTGGACAAGAAGACAACAGGTGGAGATGCCGGTGAGGAGCTTTTTGCTTCAGTGTGTTGGGGAGAAGGAGAGTGATAGAGGAGCGCCCTTTCCTACCGCAGCCTTCCTTATCCGGGACCGTTGGGGCAGATGTGGTTATTCATAGCTGTTTTTTTGGGTTTGAGGAAGGCTCTATATTCTTCTAATATACATTAGAAAAATCTGTAGGATTTGACCATAAGAAGACTTGGATAGAAAGTATAGCAATGGGGATGGAGAGAGAATATGACATTAAGAACCGTTAGAAGAAACTACCGAATTTGACAATTAATTTGATATAGGAAGTAACAGATAAATTAAAGACAATCTCAAAGTTCAAAGTGAATAATTCAGAGGCTGTTTTGGAACTTCGTAGTAGGGAAGTTAGTAGTAGGGAGAGAGATGAGGGTGTTAGGTTTGGGCAATTTGATGAATGAATAGTCACTTTCTGTGAGATGGACCATAGCCCAGATAGCCCAGAATGAAGGATGTGTGCTGGCAGCATGACAGAAGGAAGAGTTTGTTTGAAACATAGGCTCTGGGCTTAGCCCTGGCAGTAACTAGCTTTACCTGCTTTTCACTTAGCTTTGTCACCTTAGAGATTATGATGTGCCTGCTGAGATTCCTTCTAGGGTTGATTTCCAGTGTGTTCAACTTTATAAATATTCAGATTGAGGTGTTGGTGGGCCACCTACCTCCACCGAGGGAGAGATGTGCAGGAAGCAGCCAGGTAAGTGCCTGAGGGCTTGTGAGGAAGGTGCGACCTGAAAGGCCTGCGTGCTTCTGACTCTCTCAGATGGTAGTGGAAGGCTTGGCAGTGAATGCAGTTACCGGTGGAGAGCGTGCTGTGTGGAAAGGAGAAACTGTGGGCGGTGCTGGGGAGGCTTATCACAAAGAGGGCACAGAGGTGAAAACAGGAAAGGCTTGAAGTTAAAAGAGAACCACTTAAGTGCCTGGCGAATTTTAGAGACTAAACACTAGCCAGCAGTATTGAGTGGTACAGTTTTTTAAAAAGAAGGGACTCCTTTCCACTTTTCGTCACTGTTATGTCAGCAGCTGCTGTAATTTTTTTTTTCTCTCTGTGATGCTGAGAAGACGGGAGCATAACCAGTGTTTTCCAGTTTTGGTGCCAGGACAGGTTTTTATCTGAGTATAGAATCTAGTCCAAATTACTGGTTCATTACTGTACCTCTCAGTGTCTTATTTTTATGGTCAGTAACCAGTGTGTACTTTAGACATAATTTGTTGCTTCTACTAAAATGAGGTCAGGCATTACTATTATGGAGTGATGATCAGTGGAAGAGAACAATATACTTACTACTGGTTACTGTTTATTGAACATCTACTTTGTCCTTGGGGGAAGTGCCAGCTTTTAGCAGAGGAGGAGAATTGCCTGTGAAAGATGAGAAGTTACCTAGGCAACTTCTTCTTAGGCACTCTTGTAGTCAGCTTGATTCTGTTGTTTTTCTTGTCCATTGATTTTTTAATAATCCTTTTCTCAACTAGAGGAATGGTTTACTTAGTATAGATTCTCTTGTGCTAGATGCTCCAGAGAAGAAAGGTAAAATGTGGTTTGTGGTTTTTTTTGTTTGTTTGTTTTTGTTTTTGTCTTGCATGTTCATTGGTTGCCTCATTCATTTATTTACTGTGAATTTGTTAAGTATTTGTGAGGAGTGCTCAGTATATGTAACATATGCTGTGTTTTGTAGGGGTAGAACATAGGTATAAGTAAGTTCATTCATAAAATGTGTTAATAAAATATCACTGGCTTACAAAAGCAACATACACAGGGACTGTACACTTGGCTGGTAATCCTTCTGAATTTAATTAATTTAGGTCTGGAGTATTTGCCTGTATTCAGTATAAATATAAGCGGAATGGAAAAATATTTTTCATATTTTCAGAAACAGTTGCAAGAATAATAAAATTGGAATAAAAGGATTATTATCTTGTGACAGTTTTGGCCGGCAATACAGACAGAGGTAATTTGATCATAGAATTTGGTAGTGATGCAATATATAGTCAATAATTTGAAGTATTTTGAACAACTTCTTAAAAGGTGACACTTTTTAGATAGTTAAGTTTAATCTCGTCCAGTAGTGTTGGAAAGGCACGTTTGTTGTGTAATGACCCAGTATTCATTCAACAAATGCCTGTGGAAGGCCATGTGCCAGGCGCTGTTCTTGGTCCTGAGGGACAGCACCAATGAGACCATGTTCATGACCATGGTACCTGCTCTTCAATGCTGTGGAAGGAAATTGTGCGTGGAAATTGATTTAGAATTTTCAGTGTTTGGGAAGCTCTACATGTTACTTGTGGTTTTTAATGTTCTAATTAGGGTTTCTCGGGTACACTTTTTAATATTCTCTCTGTAATGGCTTCTCTAGCTTGAATGATTTTTAAAACATGGATTGTGTTACATTATCAGTCAAGATTAAAATTAAAGGAATGGCCATCCTCTTTAAAAACTTAGCACGATGACAGATTATTTAACCCCTTCCTGTTGATACTTGGATGTTTCACTTTTCCTCCTGACTGGAGAAAAGAAGCAATTGCTGCCTTGTGTTCTGTCATTACCCGAAGTAGCTGCTGCCCTTCACAAATATTTGTGTCTCTGTCAATCTTCATTCTCTTCATTTGTGGTTCAGGTTGCTGCTGCTTTTCCTCTTGCTGTCTCTGGTCACTGTTTCTTGGTGTTACCCTTTACAGGTGTCTTGTTCAACACTGTACAGTTCTTCAAAGACCCTTGGCAAACTTGACCTTTGGCTAAAATTATTGTTAGTCTATAAATGTATTCATTTTCCCACTATTTTCCAAAGTGGCTATAGGATTATAAAAAGAATGATGTATTATATAAAAAGCTTTTCCATTGTAGAAACTACAAAAAGGAAGGTTTAAATGAGCATTTTGTTGAGCTGATCATGAAGTAAAACCATAAGGAGGATGTAAAAGTCCAATCATCCTCCTTAAGAATTATTTTTGATGTTTAACAATATTTTGGGTTTGTTTTCTGAATAACTTGTACATTAATATATTTAAATTGAAAAATAACTTTATTAAAAAGTCTTCACTGACTGTTCAGATTTACATTTTAATGTTAATTATGAGATATTCCATCTCTTGTTCTCTTATTTTACTACCTCTTTGGAAGGAGAGAAGGAGATTTTTTATCTTGATTTTTCTCAAAACTCTGTAGGCTCTCCTGTGTTTTTGGCATTGATTTAGCAATTCATGTAAAAATAATGGAGTTTACAGATTTTGAGTCAGTGTAAATGGAATGGTATAATAATTTGTCCAAAAGGGAATGGGCTAATCTGCAATCATAAGTTTCCTTTAATTTAAAAAGATGGTACCATTGTTAAGATTTCAGGAGAGTCATTCATGGATTGTACTAGTCGAATTAGATCCCATCTGATACTATGATCTGATAATCCTGTGGGTTGGCTAGTCATGATTTTTTTTAGGCAAGTTTATCATATTTCACTAAAGTCAAACTAAATGGTTCACCTGCTTCTAAAAAGTGAACAAAAACAATTCTATCCTCATTTCTTAGAGTGAAGTTTCTAAGCCTGTTGAGGTTAAACCCACTTAATGAAATGCAAACACATTTTCAATGACTAATTAGGAGTAATGCAATCAGAAAACTTTAATTTTGACATCTTGTATTTTGAGAAGATGAGTGTAGTAAGCACTGCTAATTAGTTTTCAAGTTCTTTTTTTATCCCTAATGTTTCCATTTGGCAGCCTTTATTCCAAATGGTCATATATTATTTTATATACTTGTGAGATAACAGAGTCATAGAGGAGTGAGAGTCAAACTCCAGGATACAGAATGATCCCTGGGGTAGGGAGGTCAGTGATGTAAACAGTGTCCATTCCTTGTCTCCATAATTTAGCAGCCTGGGATGGGGTCCAAAAACATGGCTTATCACAAACCCAGGCCATTTTGACACTGGTGATCTGGAGATCACCCTGGTGGTATAGATCATGAAAAACAAACGCCAGATCCTAGAACAGAAAGAAATCACCAGAATCACTTAATGGGGATGTCTTATTTTACAGAGTTAAAGCCTCAGAGAGGTAAAGAGACTAAAATAGCTTATACAAAGTAACCTAGGTAGGTTTTCAGTGATATCAGAACGTTTTCAGTGTTTCACTTGGGACTTAGTTTTAGCTGTATTTGAATGTAGATATGCATTATTTAGGACTTCAGTTCAATCTAAATAATGGAGCCATTTTCAATACATCTTAGGAAAATGAATGGGGAACTTCAGACTTTAAAAATTTTTTACTGTTGTGAAGCTTACTCATGTAGACTGTCTTGTGTTTCCCCAGCTTAGTTTGTTTTGTTGTGTTTTTCCTGTTTTCTGTAAGACCAGGGTTCACTACAAGTACTCCTGAAAGCCCTTTCCTGCCTGTGGACTTGGTTCGGAGGTTTCCTGGTATTTTAGAGTGGACATGAATCTCTCTCTTGAGGGTATCAACAAAAGCTAATATTTAAGAAAAATAGGTGTTAGTTGTTGATGGGAGATGTCTACCTTCCTCTAAGCCAAGATGAGAGTTCTTCCTGTCTCACCAGAAAAGTGTGAGTAAAGGAAGGGCATGTGTGCTGGTTGTCCAACTAGAAAGCAGTGTTGACCTTAGATAAGCCCTATTTCAGATTGCCCTTCAGTGGATAACCAGGAACTGATAGTAAAATGCTTTGTAATTCTCATAGAATTTTCTTTTATTGATATCTAACATTTTGACTTTGTTTAAAACGTGCCTGTGAGTAGTGACCCCCTGTTTCCCCCCAAAATCGAAATTACTAAGTCTGTCAGGTAGTTTTTCTACCTGTCATAGTGTTCACTTTTCTACAGGGTCCTATTTTTATTTTTATTTTAAAATGTGAGTGTTTACATTGTTAAATTTTGAAACCTATTCAATATTTAAAGTGTGTAATTTTGAAATCTAATAGATGATAAAATAGGTTCAATGTTTAATCAATTTAATTTTCTATACTTTTATATTTCAATCAGTCTAAACATTGAAGCAGTCTAAAAGTTAAATACGATTTAATATACTTTGGAGTTACACATAGACATGGTTTTATTCAACACATTTCTCAACTTCAAGTAAAAAATGTTTAACTGTTAATTTATCAATTAAAATACTAGTTTTTGTCTCTATGGCTTTTTTTAAGATATAATAAGCAAGATAATTTAAAGTTAGCTAATGTTTTAAATTACTGCATTAAAAGGTACTTTATGTACTTCATTAGCTTATAGAAAAATGGAGATGCTGCAATAATTGTGAATTACAGTATGTAATCCATGCCCAAACCTCTTCCTATACTAAGCACTCTTAACAAATTGAAACCCTTTAGCGACATTAAATCATTCATTGAGTATACATTACCAGAAGCTCAATATTATTTTTAAATTTTTTTCATTATAAGATTTTTTCTTTCAAAAGTAACCCCATCTAGTTTTCTTTTCCTCTTTTCAAAGTACTACTACACAATCCCTGTCTAATTTTAAAAAATGTTACTGCTATTCTTATCATTCAATTTAGAAAAGTTGCAGTCTAAAAAAATCTAGAAAATCTAGGATATTATATTTAGAATCTTGTGATTTCTAGTCAAGAAGTATAAAGTCTGAAAAGTGTCTCTTTTTAGCAAGCACTAAGCAATGATCCTTAGCATTTTCAGTGTTTTGTGATATGTGAATGTCTTTTGTCATCTACAATCATGTTAATACTCGTGAGCCTGGACTATTGGAACTGAACTGTGCTGCTTTGCTGCAGGTCAGCTTTCATGGACAATTAGTGTCGTAACAGGACTTTGGTCACAAGTTGTCTTAAGTGCTTACCATGAAGACATCATCCCGCAGTTGAGCAGTGGTGTTCTGTGAGCTTCATCTCTTGTGAAGCATTTCATGTTAGCCTTTTCTTTGAGACAAGTCAAGCAACTACTCCTTGCTCAGTTCCTGGCATCGTTTTTTTCTGAGAAGCCTTAGGCCCTTCAAATTTACTGGTTATTTTTTTTCTCTTTTTGCTCATCTTGTTTGCTCTTGTCCCCTCTCGGTAACTGTCAAAGGCCCACATCGGTTCATTCTTCTGACAAGAGTGAAAAGAACGATCTTCCTGCTGTTTGGCTCTGTGTCAGCGTTGACAAGTCGTACGTGTTCGACACTCCGTGAGGCGACTGGTTCCAGCAGTATGCAGAAGGAAACCAGTAAATCCTCAATGTCACGCCACTCATTGAGACTTGATTGCTCTTTTTACTCTAAATATCACCATGGAAACAAACACTTTGAAACCAGGGTCCCGTCCATCACCTCTCACCCCAGTATTGCACAATTATGTAAGCACTTGAAAAGGTAGACCTTGTACCTCAATCGGCTCACGAATACTGTTGGGACACCTGTGAAAACTTAGCTGTTTTAGGTATTAGTTGTTTTTTTATCATTCTTTGTCTTGGAAAGTTATTGTGATGCATCATTACAGGTTTTAAAGTAAAAAACAGAATATCTGTAGTATGATAGTTTTCTCTTCTATAGGTCCATAATCTTATAAATTTTTTTAATTTAAAATGAGACTGTAATTCCATTGCCTTTAAGGAGGATAGTTTCAGTGCCAGGAAATAAACTGACTGTCCTCACCTGGCACGTGAGTGTAGTTTTCTGCCTTTTTAAAAATTATGTTTACCATTTTGAGTGTCAATTTGTGGTCTTTTTTTTTTTTTTGAGAGATTCATAGTACACACACCAACACACACATTTATGTGTCTATATTGTGTGTGTGTGTGTGTGTGTGTGTTTGTGTGTATTCACTGTTCTGTATTTAAAATCAGTAATCCCATAGTGGACAGAGCTTTCGGTTGATAACCCCGGATTGCATAGATTCAAGGAAAATGTGACGTCGGGTGTTCTAGGTTGACATGTGCAAACAAGGCTGACATTTAGTTGAGATGTTTCTTCATGTGCAGGAATCGCAGGGAGATTAGTCATCTTAATATCATTATTTTACATTTTTGATAATTTCTACGATACCATAAATTTTCTTTCTAGCGTAGGAATGATCTCTTTATTTTCTGTTACAAGTTTATGGGCTACTTACCTCTTAGTTGCCAAATATTTAATATTTTTAGAAGTGAGGATTGAATATAACATCCTTTACATATTGACTAGTTAACAATGATAGAACATTGGTTGAAATGAAATTAGAATTTTTCTTTAGCAGCTAGCAACTGGAGAAGTATTTTCCTTTAGTTCCGTGTGTATATTTTTAAAACAATTGTATTGAAGGAAAATACTGTATATTTGTTTTAATAATCTGGTTTTCTTGTGGTGCAGCAGTCTTTAATTTCAATTGATATTTGCTTTTGATGCCCTCCTTTTAAATTCTAAGGTTTTATGCTGTGTGATATGTGTAGAATATTTTCCAAGACCTATTATGTTGTTTTTCCATGCCTAGTAGCTGATACAATTCAGATTGGCAAGTGGGCCTCATTTTAGTTGAGTAAAATATACTAGCTTAAAATGGATATGTGCTAAAAAGGAGATAATTCATTTCAGTTGTGAGAACTGTAAGCCATGATAAATGATTTTCCTTAACAAAATTCCCCATCTCTGAGACAGTATTAGTTTTTACTTTAATTACTGGCTGCCGTAATGTTTCCTATCCATAACTGTCTACACAATAGACTGTTTCTGAGCAGAGGGTATGGCCTGTTTACTCAACCGTTGAGAAGAGTGCCCAAGTTGTACCAAGTCTGAACTGCTGCACAGGAGAGTGTCCTTCATTTAAATATTTAAATATTAATGTTTAATTGTATAGGCAGAAAACTTCAATGTCATTTTAAGGATATGCAACTTTTCCAGAGAGTCTTTGTCCATGATCAACTTTAGAGGCTTGTCTTGAATCTTAACATTCTTTGGAGGCATGCAACCTTGTGGCCATATTGGAAAATTTGAGTATATTTGTCTTAATATTTCCACTTTTCCCCACATTTTGAAAACAGTAACAGAAAAGCTGTTGTCAAGGGTGCTTCTCTCAAAAATGGCTTAGTTGACATTAGCTGAAAATGAGCAGAATGACACTAACTACTAATTGATTACAGTAATTGCGCAGTCTTTGGCTAGTTTGTATTGGCAAACTCTATGTACTCCTGGAATAAATGTGAACTTGCAGAATGCAAGGAAAAGGTCACTCTCATTTGCATGATAGGCTTCATTAGAATATGCTAAGGACGAGACCTAGTGTTTTATGACTTCAGGTGATGAATAGCTACCATATTACTCTGCTAGATGAAAGCATGTTTCACTCACCTTAATTTACATGCTTTTTTTTTAATTTCAAGAAAAATCTTTTAGATTACAGCAATGGAGAGCTTACTGTGTTTTGCATTCAATTATTTTGTGGGTGGGTTTTTTGAGATAGCAAAATATTTTAGGTAGAATTATTTTGAAGGATATTTCTAAAGATAGGATTAGAATAATTATAAAGGGCTTTCTACATTAGATCTTCTAGCATTATAACTTTTGTCAGTAATAAAAGAAAATGGTTTTCTAGTGGTTGTTTAAATAAAATATAGGTTCACTCGTTGGAGCTTAAATTTTATATTTTAGCTTGCTTTAGACTTATTACCTAGTGGGCTTCATTGAGTCCTAGAATGCATTGATTTTCACTTTAAAATAATGCAATTTCATCACTTCATTAATTTTTCCCCTTAACATTTTTGCTTAATTAGTACTATTTCTGTACTGAGAATTTTTTTTAACGTATAAAGTGTAGGTACAACTGTTCTATGATGCCTGTTTTTGCTGAAAACATGCCTGCCCAGGATGCCGTTGTCAGTTGTTTTCATGGCATTTGCTTGCTGGAAAAGTTGTGGGGGTTGTGTGGAAATAAAAACGAGAATAAATTTCTGCAGCCTATCTAAACACATATTTTTAAAGTCAAGAATTATGTTTCCCATTAAATAAACGTTCTCATTTATGGTCTCTGTTCATATAGTGATGGGTCCTATTAGCTGTCATTATCCTTCTATTCTCATTAGGAGAGAAAAATAGTCTAGGCTCCTGAAAGTATCTTCATGAGAAGTATCAGCTCCTAATTAGCAGCGACTATAATCTGTTGGAACACAGGGTTAACACTTCCTAGATATGTTGCTATTATAAAGTTTCTTCATCTTTGAAAAGGCATTCCTGCTAGTAAAACTAGGTAGAAATGAAAAAGTAGACAGTTTTTTGTTTTATCAAATGCCGTTTTGTAATAAAATTGTACAATGAGCTTGCACAAGCTTTTTAAAATATCATGGCTGCCACTGAATACGTCTATAATTTATTTATTCAAGAATGTTGGAGGCATTTTTGATTTATTTGTTTTTAGAGAAGTTTTGTTAAGCGAGATAATGAGCAGAGCTGGTGTTAATCATTTACTGTGCAACTCTAAAGAATGAAAATTTTGCATATCTTTAGCACTGTTGGGGAAAATAAATTCACTCAGTGCTAATGGTCTATCTGTGTAATTTTTGAAAATACTATCTTACTCTGGAGAAATGTAATACACCCCTGTGCTTTGCTAAAAGCTAAACTAATCAATACATAATTACACATTTATAGGTACATATGTATTAAGTAATTATAATTGTTTGTTGTCTGTAAAGATGACAGATTAACATTTGGTTGGTCAGTGCCTTAGGTGCCTGCTATACTTTTTCTTACATAACTTGAGGTCTGTATTTTCAACAAAGGACCATGAGTGTGTGTGTGCAGTGCATGCGTGTGGATACATACACAGACACACACCGTTACCTTTAGGTATATATTTTCAGCAGAGAACCACAGATGTGTGTGTATGTGCACGCGTGTGTACACACATGCATATACATCTTTAGCTGTTTAGTTTTTTTTTTTTTTTTTTTTTTTTTTGAGACGGAGTCTCGCGCTGTCACCTAGGCTGGAGTGCAGTGGCCGGATCTCAGCTCACTGCAAGCTCCGCCTCCCGGGTTCAGGCCATTCTCCTGCCTCCGCCTCCCGAGTAGCTGGGACTACAGGCGTCCGCCACCCCGGCCGGCTAGTTTTTTGTATTTTTTTAGTAGAGACGGGGTTTCACCGTGTTAACCAGGATGGTCTCGATCTCCTGACCTCGTGATCCGCCCGTCTCGGCCTCCCAAAGTGCTGGGATTACAGGCTTGAGCCACCGTGCCCGGCCAGCTGTTTAGTTTTAAAGGATCACAAATTACCTTAGGGTCACATAATCTTGTTGTAATACTGCTTTTAAAATTCTTGGGGATGTGTGGCACATGTTCTAGATTTAAAAAATAATTCTTGTAAAATTAAATATTGTCCTTTATAATATTAATCATGAGAATCTTGCTATATTTTGTTACATTTATCAACATTTAAATGTTACTTAAAAGTGCAATGGCAGCTTTCTAAAACATATGAAGTTTATTTTAAAATCTCTTAATGTGTTTTATTTTGAATTTTGTGAGAATTTGAAGATAAGTGTTAGAGTACAATATAAAAAGGAAAAGATAAGGAAGGATTAAAAACCAAACACGGTACTGTGGTAATCATGTCATATGTGCACTATCTTTTCTGTGTTCACTGTTCAATTAAAAAGATGAAGTTGGGCCAGGTACGGTGGCTCACGCCTGTAATCCCAGCAGTTTGGGAGGCCGAGGCAGGTGGATCATGAAGTCAAGAGATTGAGACCATCCTGGCCAACATGGTGAAACCCCATCTCTACTAAAAATACAAAAATTAGCCAGATATGGCAGTGCATGCCTGTAGTCCCAGCTCCTTGGGAGGCTGAGGCAGGAGAATTGCTTGAACCCAGGAGGCGGAGGCTGCAGTGAGCCAAGATCGTGCCACTGCACTCCAGCCTGGGCGACAGAGCGAGACTCTGTCTCAAAAAAAAAAAAAAAAAAGAAAAAAAGGAGAAGTTAACCGGGCATGGTGGCTTACACCTGTAATGCCAGCACTTTGGGAGTCTGAGGTGGGTTGATCACGAGGTCAGGATTTTGAGACCAGTCTGACCAACATAATGAGACCTCGACTCTACTTAAAATACAAAAGATTAGCCGGGTGTGGTGGTGTGCTCCTGTAGTCCCAGCTACCCAGGAGGCTGAGGCAGGAGAATCGTGTGAACCTGGGAGGCGGAGGTTGCAGTGAGCCGACATCGTGCCATTCACCTCCAGCCTGGGCAACAGTGTGAGACTCTGTCTCAAAAAGAAGGGAGAAGTTAGGGAATATTTTCTCAGAATTCTCTATGAATTCTGTAGAACAATACAGAGTTCATCCTGACTGAATAAACACTGGAGGAGGAATATTGGAATTTCTGAAACCATTTTCTGAAACCATACATATTTCATATGTATCATAGAATAGTAAGTTTGTTTAAGGAGATTTGAAAAGATACATAAACTTTTCTGAAGTGAAGAAAATATATGAAATTTTATTAATATATAACAACTTGATTAAAAAATAAGTGGCTCCGGTTACCAGGTGTTTTAAAGAATGTTATATCTCAGCGTTAGGAGCTTCTTGATTAGCTTTTTTTTAGTGCCAGTAAATTTTTTCATGCCACAGCATGTATGTTTTTTTCTGATTAATATTTCCTATTGCCACAGAATTTATCTCCCTAAAGCTGTGGTATACATCTTTTAGACAGATGTATATAAGATTTATTATAAACTTTATATATATATTAGAATATATATATCTACATATTAGAATTTAGGCATATCCAGTTAGGAGTGCTTAGAACTTTCACTTTTTCGTAATTAGTAATGTCCTCTCCCACAGAGGCCACTGCCAGAGGTGGGAGAGTGAACGAGAGGAGGGAAAAGGGATACCTGGCTTTTCTCTGCTCTAGTTACTGCAGGATCCAGAGCTAGAAAGAGTGCAGTGAGGCACATGCTTCTCTTGTCGGTAACTAAAAAGTAGGTGGTCGTTGAAACAGATACTTTCCTTTCAGAGAATGTTCTCACATTTGGACTCTGCCTTCCTTTTATGTATATATGTATATAAAGTCCAGGCTTAGCTTAGAGGGAGAACATGCTTTGGACAATTTTTTTTTGAAGCTAGGCTAATATTTTTGAAAGGAGGTACATGATTATAAGCAAACGTATAATCTTGCCTCCAAAAATACACTATGAAGGAGGACTTATATTAATCGTAATAGTAAGATTTTATAAAATGGTCAAATCTAGTTTAGTTTTTGAGATGAAAAAATGCTCATTTAAAAAGTAAAAATGAGAAAAATATGG
The DNA here is from genome assembly GCF_003255815.1 of Theropithecus gelada. Lineage (NCBI taxonomy): Eukaryota > Metazoa > Chordata > Mammalia > Primates > Cercopithecidae > Theropithecus > Theropithecus gelada. Next base: position 67,535,566 of record NC_037686.1, read on the forward strand.
AATGCGAACAAAAATAACCCAATTTGTATGACATTCTGAACACTGAGTTAGAGGAAATTCTATACAAGTAAAAAATATATGCCCAGAACCTCAATTATTAAATATAACTTTATGATTGTTATTTCTTACTTTGTCTTTTTTATGATACCTTTATAGGCATTCAGTTTTGAATATACTAAGTCAGTGTTCTAGAGAAAATATTAAATATGCTGCATTAATTTCCTGTGGCTGCTGCATCAAATGGCTGCATATGTGGTGTCTTCAAACAACAGATTGTTTTTTCACAGTTTTGGTGGCCAGAGGTCAGAAATCAGTGTGCCTCGGCTGAAATCCAGAGGACCTCAGGTCCACACTCCCTCCGGAGGTTCTCGGGAATGCATTCTTTGCCTCTTTCAGTTTCTGGTAGCTGACAGCATTCCCTGGTTTTTCACCTCCTCATTCCAGTTCCTGCTTCTTTGCCATCTCCGCTGACGTCTCTGTCAAATTTCTTTCTGCCTCTCTGATAAGGACACTTATGACTGCATTTATTTTAGAGCTCACGAAGGTAATGCAGGTAAATCTTCTGATCTATAGATTCTTAACCTAATACCTTCTGAGAAGATTGCTTTTCCATTAGCAGGTAACATTTACAGGTTCCAGGGATTAGGACCCAATATCTTTGTGGGTCACTATTCAGCACACTACATATGTGTACCTGTGTTACATCTGTCTGCCAACCATAGATCCCTTGCATGTTTAGTCGAAAGTACTAGAAAGAGATTGCACCCGCCCTTGTCTCTTACATGCACAGGGGAGTACAGTGATTGGATCAGGGAAACTTTATTGTTGGCTGTGTCCAAATGCAGGGTTAGAATTAGGGGACATGGAGTGGGGATTTTGGCAAGAGGGGCTTTAGACCACCCCTGGGTTTAGGGAAATTAATCCAAGTATCTTCCCTTGTATTGATACTGCCTCCTCTCCTGGTTCCTGTTGCTTCATCACAGGTGGACCTTTAGAGTTCCCTGCCGGCAGGTGAGTAGTTACTAGAGCAGGGTCTAGAGGAACCCCCTCCCGCTGCTCCTGTACCAGCACTGAGGAAGTAATCAAATGATGTCTCTTTTGGCCTCTCTTACACTGTACAAATGTGATTATTGCTAGAACTCCCAAATCAGCTCGGTACCAGTTTTATAGTTGTCACTGGGAAAACTTGGCCTGGGGAGACTTGGCTGAGAACCATTCTTTTGTCCCAGTAGCAGTACCTGGAAGGCAGCTGCATCACTAGAAGTCTGAGATCATTAATGGCCAAGTGATGTCAAAAGAGTGATTGTGACATACAAGATGGCTTATGGAAGTCCTTCAGTGGATAATATGTAAAATCAAGGCAGTAAACCAATTGGGAAAAATACATGTATGGGTGGTGAAATCAGGAATGCTTTTCTGTAGTCAGGTTGGGAGCATTTTATATGCATACATATATACATACACTTATACTTATGTGGACTTATGTTCATGCTTGTGTGTAAATGTGTGTATATGTGTATCTATATGATGTGTTATAAATGTAAATATATATGGAACTATATACATATACATGAGTAAATACATGCATACAAATAATTTGAATAATCATATATTTACTTCTAAATTGTTGACTATAGCCTAAAACAAGTGTTTTATGTTATTTGGGCTAGACTATAATGAAAAACAGCTAGAATCTAAATGATTTGTAAGTACTCTGAATAAAATTGATGAAAGGATGGTGTTCTATGTTAGGTTTAGAGCCAGATTAACCAAAAAAGAATAATTTTAAAAACAAAGGACGGTGTGGTGTAGTATAGATATAGAATCTATATCTGATTCTCATTCAGTATATATATATTTTTCATGCCTGATCTGTGCATTTCAAACAATAGTAAATTTCCTTGGTTGTCAGATATACATACCTAAAGCTTGGTGACAAGAAAGGATACTCCTTGGCATGAAAACTGCCCCTCAGATATCAGTCATAGAAGAAAATTGCTGTTTAAGAGCCAGCGAACCCCTTTGTGGGTGTTACCTGGAATCTGTCACGCTCTGTGAAAAAGTTGCCCACTTGGATTTTACCGTTATCTGCTACTATAGGATTGGAAATGGAAACCTAGAATGAGTTGAAGTTTACAAAGGAAAAGGAATACTGAATTATATGTGGAGCACTTCTTTGCATATTAATGTCTTTAGGTATTTGGCCAAGTATGGTAATCAAAGCATTGCTTTCAATTCTTTACCCCTCCTACTCTCTATAGTTTTGGCAGAGAAGGAAGATGGAAGACTTGAAGTAGTAAAGAGAAGTGAAAATGTTCTCAGAGAACATGCTTTAATGAAGGAACGATTACATAAGGGAGTCTTGTCTTTCCCCCTTCCTGTAATATTTAAGAGGACATACTTTCTTAAGTGTATAAAGAGAATACCACTTAGAAATTAACAATCTGGAAGAACTATGTAAATGCTTGTTCTTCTCAAATGTCCAGTGAAGAATAATTTAATGAGAGGTAAGGCCAGTAACTTAATGAGGTTAAGACACATGAAATTGGTGACTTCAGTAGCCTTTTTTTTTTCTATAGGAACTGCGATTTTATTTGGTTCAAACTAATAGTTTTCAGAGATAGTTTGAATCATGCTTTGTTCTTTTTAAAATATTTGTTGATTTAGTACTCAGCTCTACCCTTGTAAGTTTTTAATGTAAAGTCATAATTGGATAATGAAAATTATCTTTTTTAGATTACATTATTTTAGGAAGAGTGATAGAGTATGTTTTAGAAATTTGTTCATTTTGCTTACTTGTAGAATGTAGCTGCAATAGCTCAAAGTATCCGTTTGCTCAGATTTTTCTCCTGTGTACTCCAAGAGCGGTGATGCATCATTCCTGTCATCCAGGCCTCTTGTCTGCTTAGTCCCTGTTTCTAGCTCATAAATTCTGTGGTCTGGCTGAAAAACAATGTGGTTATCTTGTGCATAGGAGGTCTTGAATGTATATTCGGTTAATGGCTGAATTGGAATAAGTATAGGTATTAAGGCCAGTTAGGATACTTTTTTTAATAGTCCAGAAAATAGATAGGGAAACCATTAGGTAATGAACCAGCAAAGGCAGTGGATGGATAGAAGACGATAGATTCCAGGGGTATTAGGAGGCCGAACTTGATGCAAGGGTGACGGGATTGGAGTAGTGAAGGTTTACTTTACACTTGTAGTGTGGCTGACTAGCCAGTGGCTTACTAGTGTTCTGTTAACCAAAATAGAGAACCCTGGAGAAGAAGCAAGTTACAGGGGTTAGGGATTACAATGTGGGAGGGAAGGTGACACATTTGGTTTAGTTGTGTTGAGTGTAAAATGACCACAAGATATTCAAATATAGCTTTGAAAAAAGCAATAGCACCAATTTTCTCTTCTCTTTGGTACTCAACTCGGAGGGGAATTGATGTGGTTGGTCAGGATTTATCTTGTCTGGTCAGATCTCTCTCTCTCTCTGTGTGTGTGTGTGTGTGTGTGTGTATATTTTCATGTACACAAGATGTCTCAATTCTTGATTAATGGTTTGGTTATTTAGTTGTAAGATAATATGATGGTAATGTCTAACTTTCATATTTATAAAACAGATTTTCTGGGAGTTTTAAAATTACTTAATCAGATAAGGACCATTGTAAGGTTGTATTTGAAATATATAATATTCCTTTTTTAGGACAGGTAGTGATAAAATCCTAATGAGTTGTCATGTTTTAAGATCTGTGAAGTTCCCTAATTGGTATTCATACAGGTATTTTTAATGGAAATAACTTCTTGCAATCTAAAATGTTGTGAAAGAAACTTTGCTATATTCCTTCTGCCATTATCTCTAGAACATTTTGTTTTCTTAGATGTTTATATGTTGTGTCTGTTGCTTCTAAAAGAATAGGTATATTGTGATTTATTAAAGGCTTCCTGCTTATAAGACATACTTTTTAAAATATTAGAACGTTTTTGAAATTGTGGTGTGTTTTAGAGTTAATTGGTACATTAATTTGTTTTTTCTTTTAAAACTTTTAGAGAAGCTTTTATTAAATCAATTAACTATCTCAAAATGGATGGTCTCTTAGCATAACATAAATACCGTATGTTAAATTATTATAATGTACTACATAAGACATTCACTGTTGTCATGGGACCTTTAGGATTAGTTGATTCCAATTTTGGCTCTCAAGTTATTTCTTTTTTTTTTTTTTTTTTTGAGACGGAGTCTCGCTCTGTCACCCAGGCTGGAGTGCAGTGGCCGGATCTCAGCTCACTGCAAGCTCCGCCTCCCGGGTTCACGCCATTCTCCTGCCTCAGCCTCCCGAGTAGCTGGGACTACAGGCGCCTGCCACCTCGCCCGGCTAAGTTTTTGTATTTTTAGTAGAGACGGGGTTTCACTGTGTTAGCCAGGATGGTCTCGATCTCCTGACCTCGTGATCCGCCCGTCTCGGCCTCCCAAAGTGCTGGGATTACAGGCTTGAGCCACCATGCCCGGCCCTCAAGTTATTTCTTATATCGGAGTGTAGTGTTTAAACTTCAGCCTGAAACACTGATTTTTGTGACCTTCAGGCAATACCTTGACTGAGAATTTATTAATGAACTTACTATTCCTCCAGAAATTTTCTCTTTCTCTGTCATCTACTTGGCTGTTATATTCTGACTTCTCTTATAAGCAGGGCGCCTCCCCAGGATTTGGATATCTTCTTCATGTCCCTGTTTGCAGTGCTCTGTCATGAAGGGACATGCTCTGATGCCGTGACAGTGGATTGATGGTTTATGACCTCTGACCTGACTCATGGCCTAACCAGCTTTTCTTTGTGCTAGCCTGGGTTTGCTTTGTGCTTGGATGGTTATCCACTTCTGTAGTCCATTCAGTGAACTTTCATAGCTAATTTGGATACTTTTTCATTTTTATTTTTAAAGCAACATTGGAGTGTTGGCAGCGATATCAATAGTTTTATATTTTAAAACTATTGTAGTTTAATTTTTAAATAAAGGAAACACATTTTTGTTGGTTTTAGACTTAGGAGTGATTTTAATAGGGGAGAAAACAAGTTCTGTGGACAGGACCGAAATACTTGGAAGTTGATGGGTTTAGCACCTAGATTTTTGCTGCAAAAGAAACAATTAAAACATTGGGGGATTGTTTTCCATAGTCACGAAAAATTGGAAACAACCCAAACGTTCATCGACTGCCACAATGTGATACCATTTTTGAAAAACTCAAAAACAAACCGCACTAGGCAATGTATTAGTGTGTAATACATTACTAATGTACTAAGCAGTGTATTAGTGTGGAATGCTGAATAATATCATTACTACTTGATTTTATAGCTTTACCATGGATGGACTGGTAGTTTTAATTTTTAAGGAAGGGAAACACCTTGATTTTATAGTTTTACCATTTATAGCTTTACCATGTCCATCCATGGCAAATCTGATCGAGTGGGGAATGATGATATTACTCAGCATTTCTCAGAAAATAGGCAATGAGACGAGAGAAGGGAAGGGTACAATACTCATCATAGTGCATTCAGACTCACCTGAAAGTCACATCTGTTCTCAGCTGGGTGGGAAATAGCATGTAATGAAAGCATTCTTCCGATCCATTTTACAAAGGCAACTTGATAATTGGTTATCTTGTGGAGAATCATAAATGTAGACGTATGATATGAATTAAAAAGTTCCTAGGATTGTATGAACATGTATTTCTTGATATTTAAAAGTTATTTAGGAAGAGTTATTTAAATAAGTTTTATGGAGAGTAAGTCATTAGATGGAAGTTGTCTAACTTGGACAAAACAGGCTAAATATTGCTAATTTCTTCAGAGGCAAAAAAAGTTATTCTCAATCTCACCTGACAAATGTGAAGATCCGAAGGGTTTGGAAAATACTGTAAATTTAAATGCTGTTTTTAAAGCATAAAGTTTCTTTTCCTCGTCCTTTCTATTCTGGCTTCTTTCTAAAATGTAACCCTTTGGTATTGTGACTCCACAGAGTTTCAGCTTTGCTTGAAACTATCTTCTTGCCTTTGCCTATGTGTTTGATTTTAGTAATTGAACTTACGTATTTGTTTTATGTTAGTTGCTTTAACATACTTTCTCCATCAATCTTTGAGAAAACAGAACAAAATGCTGCAGGTGGTGAGGATATATGAGGAATATCAATATGTATAAGTACGCATTTAAAGTAGCTGAGAGTCTAGTTTTGCCTCATTTGGGAAACTGGTCTTATGGTTATTCATCAGCCTGGATGTCTGCTGTAGCGTCTAACTCCAGCTCTGCCAAGGATCCTGCCTTGTATGAGGAGTCTGTATTCATTTGCTCGCTCTGTCTGTGTATAGCAGCCTGGGATTTCTTGCATATGTCTTCTTTATTAGTTGGTTTATCACTCCAACTTAAATACAGTCATGTGCTGATAAATGATGGGGATATGTTCTGAGAAAGTAGTTAGACAATTTTGTAATTGTGCAGACATCACAGAGTGTATTTACACGAACTAGATGATTGAACCTGCCACACACCTAGGCTAGATGGTGTGGCCTGTCGCTCCTAGGCTGCAAACCTGTACAGCATGCGACTGTACTGAGCGCTGTCCATCTACATAATGAAAAGACAAGTGCATCTAAACATAGAATGGTAGACTAAAAGTACAGTATGAAAGGTGAAAAGGGGTGCAGTTGTATCTGTATAGGGCACTTAACCCACTTAACCGTGAATGGAACTTGCAGGACTGGGAGTTGCTCTGGATGAGTGAGTGGTGAGTAATTGTAGAGGCCTAGGACATTACTGTACACTACTGTCGATTTTATCAACACTGTACTCTTAGGCTACACTACATTAAATTTAAAAAAATTTCTTTTTAAATAATAAACTGTACCTTACTGTACGTTTTTCACTTTATGAACTATTTTTTAAACTTTTTGACTCCTTTTTGATAACACTTCGCTTTAAACACAAATATTCCATAGCTGTTCAATATATTTTCTTATATCCGTATAAGAATAAGAATAGTCTTATTTTTTCTATCCTAAATTATTTTATTGTTTTACTTTTAAAACGTTTTTGTTAAAACTGTGACACAAGCACATTAGCCTAGGCCTACACAGGGAGAGGATGATCAGTATCCCCGTCTTCCATCTCTGTATCTTGTTTCCGTGGATGGTCTTCAGGTGCGATAACAGTTATGGAACTGTCATCTGCTATGATAACAATTCCTTCCTCTGGAAGACTTTCTGAAGGACCTGCCTGAAGCTGCTTTACAGTTAACTTAAAAAAAAAATAAGTAAAAGGAGTACACTCTAAAGTAATGACAAAAAGTACTGTATAGTAAATTTATAAGCCAGTAACATAGTTGTTTACTATCATCAGTTACATACTGTTCATAATTAGTTGTGATATACTTTTATATGTTTGACAGCAAAGGTTTATTTATAGCAGCATCACCACAAATGAATAATGCACTGCATTGAGATGTTTGGGTGGCTATGAGGTCATTAGGCAACAGGAATTTTTCAACTTCATGGTAATCTTACAGGACCATTGTCATATATGTGGTTTGTCACTGATTAAAACATTACATGGTATGTGACCATATGTAATATTTTTCTTGCTCACATTCTAGTTTTTTTCGTTTAATTATGTAACTATTTCCTCACTTTCTCTTTTTATTCCTTGTTGCAAAGGGACATATCATTAACAATTAAGTATTTACCTACAGAAAACAGAACCATGATTTCAATAAAAGTACCTGCATCCAGTCATTTCCGGAAGGGAATTACATCGTATTCATAATGCCTATTACATTTATTATGATTTGTAGAATATATGCTGAGAAAAGGAGAATGTGCGAATTGTGGAAAATTATTTCCTCATAATGACTTGACTTGGTTGATTTACGATTAAATGTCATTTAGTACAACCATTGAGAGGCTTTCCTGGATTTTTTTTTTTTTTAAGATAAGATTTCACAAACTTTAAGTTAGGCATGTTATTAAATAACTGAAGACAAATATCTAAGCTCAGCAGAATTTCAAACCACTGATTCTGTGTTACGTATATGGATTGTGTGTATGTGTGTATGTATGTCAGCTTTGAATATTACCATCCTTGCTATTATTTGGCAATATTGTCTAGTGTTCAGAACAAGTGCTGTTTTTTGTACCATTTTGCTAACTTGCAGCACAAGTTTAGCTGCATTAGTAAAGCTCATATTATCCTGTCTCATAGCTAAAATATCAATTTTTTGAAGAATTTTGATTATGAATATAAATTTCAGAGTGAAACCATGCAATGTATAACACATATACTTTGAGGAGAAAGTAACAAGATAAATCACTTTATATATTTATATACACGTATGTTTTTGGGTAGAATTCTAAAATGAATCTAAGTGAAGTTTAATGGTTTGTAACATTGAAGAATTTGTCAAGAATTATCAACTGCAGTTCTACATAGGAAATAGTTAAATGTTCTAGTTTTTAGGATTGTAAAAGCTTTCAGGCATTAGAAATTAAAATGTTGCTTGGTGATTTTTAGAATATTTAAAAAATTTTCTTAGTATGTTTGTAAATATGGGGGTGTGTTCAACTATTTTAATGCTGCGAAGTTTCTTTTCCTAGGTTAAGTTCTTGTGATTAGGCATGACTCAGTGCTTGCAAATAATAAAAATCATGGTCAATAATTTTCACACAGTATGTTTTCAGAGATGATGAAGTTTTTCAGTGTTACTGACATTTAAAAATTATTTCTTTATTTTGTTGTTGTTGTCTCTGCAGGAAGTAGTCAAATTCTTGAGGACTCCTAATATATATCTGGATAGCATTGATCAGAAAAAGCTTGGGTTTTACTTTTGAAAACATGATTATTCAAATAGCCTTTCTGCCACCAAAATTACACATTACAGGTTTAATTTAAAATTAGCTGACATATCATTGCTGCACATTTTTATTTAAAAACATTAAAAGACAACTTACGAAGTTTTAATTTAAAATTGTTTATTAATACAAATAAGATTTAGGTTCTGCTTCAGTTTTATCCCTTTTGACTTTAAAAGCCAAAGGGAAAAATTCCTTCCAATCACGTTCAATCTATAGAAAATGAAAAGAATTTTAATTTTATGGCTGTAATCATAAACAGTACATTAGGTTTTGTATAATAACATGTGCCATTAAAAGACTTCATTATGGCAGTATCCTATGATCTTTACATCACAATGAGGAAGAAAGAACGTTATTAAGTATGGGAATTTCATGGCAGTTTTACCTGTTGTGGACCCTGTTATGTCAAAAATATAGTGCAGTGACTTCTGAACTAGCTGACAGACGCCAAAGCCGTTGTGTCACTGTGCGTTATCACCTCCTGTAACTGAAAGCACTCCCAGAAGCCAGTCTGTGTTGTGGAGTTCTAGATGAGGTCTTCATGGGTGCTGACCATAAAAAGTTCATCAAAGTAATGAGGCGAAGAGAACGCTTGGTGCTCATGGGCAGAGCTCAGCACCAAGGAGTGTGAACTGGCTCCAGCTGTGACAATAAAACAGCAGGTGGCTGCTGTCATTAGGGGTGGCAGATGAGGCAGGGGACTAACATTCAGCCCACAAAAGTCTCATTTGTTAGCCATTGCCACTGTACCATGCAAAATAGCTTCTATCTCAGTCAATTTTCCTTTGCAGAATGTTATACACAGCCATAGGAATATGAGAGCACCGCGTGTACAGGTCTTCTCTCTGCTGTCCTCCCCTCTCCTCTCCTCGTGGCTCCTCTGCTCTGCCCTTTCCTTGCCTTATCTTTTCTTCACCTCCCCAGCCTTCTTGCTGGAAAACACTACTTCATCAAAGATGTGGGGTATGGCCTGTATCAATTCCAGTAAGGTATTGGGATTTAAAAAAAAAGTGGTGCCCATTTTGCCCTCGTGCTGCAATTATTACTTAGACTTAGGTGTTGTTTAACTATGTAGATGATCATAAAACCTAATTGAGATACTCTTTTTTAAGAATCCATGCTGTCTTTGTTATCTGTTGTGAAGAATTTAAACCTGCAGTGAAAGAAAAAGAGGAATGCAGCAGAGATGTCAGAAAAAAAGTCCTATATTTATTGTTTGAGATGCCTTACCACAAATTTCAGAGTTTATTGGCTCCTGAGTCATTCTAGTTTGGATGTAAAGGATAGTTTTTAAAAATAATATATGTGTCTGTGAACATTTTAGTATACTGTTATTTTTGAAAGTACAACAGTAGGTCAGGTCTTAACGTCTTATTTGGGGAATAAAACTCCAAAAGCTCCAAAGCTTTTCCAAAGAAAGCTTTATTTTCTATTTAATGCAGGAGGGAAAGGAAATGAAAGAAGTATGATAAGTTATTGGAGATGTATCTTATTGGAAACTATAAAAATTAGAAGAGTGTGAAATTGTCATTCTTTTTTGGAACTTTTCTAAGGCAGAAGAGAGGCCTAAATTCACTGAACAAAGTATGAGGTTGGTGCAAAGGTCACAATTTTGTCCATGAAAGACCTTTCCAGCCTCATTTTCACCCAAATCTGTGCTGTAGCCTTGGCACATATGTAAGCTTCTCAGACTGGTTTACATTTTCTTACACTTTTCTTGTCTTCCAGGAATATCATCCTTCTCATGGAAATCCTAGTTATCTGTACCTTTTACTTCTTTGAGAGTACCCTGAATTCTTTTAGGCATTACTATATCTTACCTACATTATCATCTTGTGGTATTTTTTGCCTACCAACATAAGATGCAAAATTGTTTTACAGTTAATTGCTTTTGTCGCTCATTTTACTGATATGTGAACTTTGAGATAAAACCTAAATGAGTGGTGCAGTACGTTCTTTTTCAGCTGAGGGAAAGTCATTCACTGTTTAACTTGATTCATATGTAAATTATCAACTTTTCTTTTCTATAGATTTATTCTGGACAGTTCATGTGAATGTGATTATACAATATGTGGCCTTTTGTGTCCAAATTTATTCAACTGGCATGTTTTCATGATTCAGTCGTGTCATAGCATGCATCAGTGCTTCCTTCTTGTGGCCAACTAATACTGCATTGTGTGGACACAGCACCGTTTGTTATTCACCCGTTCATCATTTCATGGTCATCAGGATTGTTTTCACTTTTTGGATATTATGACTAATGGTGCTGTGAACGTTTCTGCACAGATTTTTGTGTGGACATAAATTTTCAGTTTTCTCGGGTATATAGGAATCGAATTGCTGGATCTTGTGTTAACTATATGTTTAACTTTGTGAGAAGCCATCACATGTTTCTTGCTAGCAGTGTATGAGTTTTTGAATTTCTCTGTATCCTCACCAAGACTTCTTGTTTGTCTTTTTTATTATAGCCAAGCTGATGTGTTTGAAGTGATGCATCATTGACGTTTTGATTTCAATTTTCCTGAAGAGTAATGCTCTTGAGCAACTTTTTATGTGCTTTATATTGCCTATTTTATATATTTTATGGGGAAAGATCTATTCAGATCCCTTGCCCATTTTTACTTTGTGTTTTTTTTATTGAGTTTTCTGAATTTTTTATTCTGGATATTGTCTTTTTAATTTATTGATGATGTTCTTTGAAGCACAAACTTCTTTAATTTTCATGAATTTCTATTTACTCTTTCGTCATTTGTGTTTTGGTGTTATATCTAAAACCATTGCCTAATTTAAGGTCCCAAAGATTTATTCCTCTAGGATTTTGTAGCTTTTTACCCCTTACATTGGGGTTTTTAAATCACTTCGAATTACATTTTAGGTATATCATAAGGAAGGAGTTTGTTTTATTCTTTTCTAATGTGGCTATGCACGTCTAAATACCATTTGTTGAAAAGTCTATTCTTTTTTTAAAAAATGTATTATGTATTTATTTATTTTATTATACTTTAAGTTCTCAGGTACATGTGTACAACATGCAGGTTTGTTACATATGTATACACGTGCCATGTTGGCGTGCTGCACCCGTTAACTCGTCATTTACTTTAGGTATATCTCCTAATGCTGTCCCTCCCCCTCCCCCACCCCATGACAGGCCCCAGTGTGTGATGTTCCCCACCCTGTGTCCAAGTGTTCTCATTGTTCAATTCCCACCTGTAAGTGAGAACATGCAGTGTTTGATTTTCTGTCCTTGCGATAGTTTGCTGAGAATGATGGTTTCCAGCTTCATCCATGTCCCTACAAAGGACAGGAACTCATCCTTTTTTATGGCTGCATAGTATTCCATGGTGTATATGTGCCACATTTTCTTAATCTCCCAAATTTGCTTTTGTTATTTGACTTCTAATTTTATTGCATATGACTAAAGGAAATAAAAGTATTTCTTGTATGATTTCAATCTCTATGGATGTCCTGATGCTTATTTTATATCCTAACATATGATTAGTTCTGGAGGCCATTTTCTGTGCATTTGAGGTTGTTTTTATTGTGTGACATATTCTATAGATGCCTCTTGTTTCTAGTTGATATACCTTGTTGTTCAAAACTTCCTTTCGTTGTTTATGTTCTGCATAGGTCTATTTATTACTGAAAATGGGCTTTTCAAGTCTCCAAGTCTTATTGTTGAAGTTTCTGCTTCAATTCTATAATTTTTTGTTTTTGTGTTTTTATTTTGGAGGCTTTGCTATTAGTACGTTTGTGTTTGTTCATTCTTTATTGAGTACATATCTCTCTCTCTATATATATGTGTGTGTATATATATATATAGAGAGAAAGAACATTACTACTATTATACATATAGAGGGTGAACATTACTACTAACCTTACAAAGGAAAAAAGAATATGTGTGTGAACATTACTACTAACCTTACAAAGGAAAAAAGAATATGTACACACACACACACACACACACACACACACACATATATATGTATCTATATGCTAGAAAGTAGTCATTTAAATAATGTAATGTGACCAGTTTGGAAATCAGATCCCTTTCTCCTCAGAGTTTACTTTTGTTAATGCTGTTTATTGACTTTTCTGAATATATTTTGTAATGTCCATATTGTTTGTCATATGTGGCCTCTAACGTCACTGCTTACTTTGAAAAATGGAAGACACAGATTTCTTCAAATGCCTTGCACCGAAGTCTGTAGCATTTGTCAAGGGGCTCTGTTGCATTGTGGAATGTGCTTTATCAGGCAGTTATCAACTCTACTTTTACCTTCTCTTTCTACTTGTGCAAAGGCTTAATGTTAGTCAGGGATGCTATGGAAGATTTTTACCTTTTCATATTTCTCCCTTCGTTCACACAGCCCTGTGCATGTGTGTTTGCTTTTAGATTTGTGGAGTATGTTGGAGCTTTTCTAAGCTTGTATTTATAATCTCATTCTCATTTTTCCTTTTAAGTTTTTTGGCTACCTTCTTAATTCTCCCTAACTGGTTTTATGTTTAGACAGCTATGGTGGTAAACAGTTGCTTCCATGGTTTTTTGTTTGTTTTTTCCATTGCTACTGACAGTTGCCCTGAGGATGGGGGTTATTCACACACAGTGAGTTGTGAGTCAAGTCAAAGACAAACCCTGAGCATGGAGTTTTTCAGGGATCTTCCAGGTAAGTAGTATAATTTTTATGGGAATGAGGTCTTTGGTGAGTTCCTAACCTGTTTGACCCCTCGTCATAGCATCTAGGCTGCTGGTTTTCAAATCTACTCTAGTCGTCATTTTGTTGTTTTTCTGGGATCTAGGGAGTTGGGCATGAGATTGGAATAAGTTCAAGTGCCACAAAGCTTATTGTTGAGTTGGTTTTCTTGAATAGTCTATTTTTATTTCCAGTGTTGGTAAAAAGTTGCTTTTTCTTGTGTTCTTTTGCTTTTATGGAGGAGCAGATTTTTGGAGGAGCTCGCTTTACCATTGTGGCAGTCCCCTCCTCTCATGGTGATTATCTATTTAGGCAAAAACATCTGAAAATGCATTAGACTTCCAATATAGTTCTGCCCAACCTTTTATTTCTTGAAATACAAACAATTTTATTTTTAAACTATTTCTTTTAAATTTACTTTATATTTATTAGAGTACTATATCGATCTTTTGGATTATTGAATTTTGATAGGTTTTATTATGCATTCATTTAATTTTAAGATAGTAAAGGAGCGTTGTACAATAAATGTTGCAAATGTTATTATCAGTTTGATAGGGTGAGGGACATTTATATTTTGTGTAGTCTCTTTAGCACTAAAATATTGCTTATACTTGTGCATATTTTTATGTAGTTTTTTATTTAGGTGTACCATGAGATTTTAGCTTATATTAGCCCTTTTCTATATCCCTTAGCACAATTTTTTTTACAAAGCACATTGTCTGAAAATATTTATTAATTGGTTTGATATTACAAGATGTAAAAATTACATCTTTTAGAGATATCTAAATAGTTGATCAATGTCAGAGCTTGCTAATAATATTGATATATATTATTTCACCCCTAGATGCAGGTTTGCGCCTTTTAATGTAACTTAGACCCCAACCTATAAACCCTAAAAACTTGGAGCTTTTAGATCTGTTGCTGTTACCTGCATCAGCTATATAGCCTGGTTGTAACTTGTATTATTTCTGATTGCTAGAAACTGCTGGGTTCTTTTCATGATTGTGTTTTAAGTTCTTATGAATGACATTCAGTTCTTAAACTGCATGTTTTTGGTAATTTTGATATTTTTAGAGTATATCTAAATTATACATTTGCCGCCAGATAAACAATACCAAATAAAATGGGAAATTCAGAAATAATCTGTTTTCATATATCTGTCTGTATACTTTTGTCATGTGTAGCTTCTCCTCCAGATTTCAAATTGCTAGTATTTGTAGGAAACTGTTTTGCTTGTAACACAGTGTAAGAAAGTTATAGTCGTAGAGAGGAAAATCATGAAAGTTATTGATATAGTCAGTCAGTCTCTCTCTCTCTCTCTTTTAGTTACCATTTTGCTCTGAACCTTAGGCTTTTCCAGAGAGTTGCTTGACAGTGTTACCATCCCTCCGCTTGCAAGATATTTACTATTTATCCTTTCGTAGTACCATAGAGATCTCACATAAAATTGAGGAAACAATGTCTAGTCTATACATGCCAAGTCAGGAGTTGACTTCTCAGTTACTTTGGAACTCTATAAAATCTTAAAAATTAATAAAGCAAAAAGGTTAAGAAGAGCAAAAAATAAACATATATCTTGTGTATGAGTGTATAATGCCTGAAAAATGTATATTTTCTAATTAAAATTATTATGGAGTTCTTATTGTAAATGTAATTTTTAGCTTAAGAAAAGTTTTCCTGAAGTATTACACACAGAAATCTGTACATACTTGAAATGTACAATTTGATGAATTTTAATACATATTTAGACACAATGTGTATGTCTTCTCCATGAAACCTTTACCTCAAACAAGATTATGATTATATGCATTACTGCCCCGAATTTCCATTTTTTTCCTTTGTAATCCATCCTTCGTGCCACTCTTTGCCATCCCTACGCAACTGCTGATCTGCTTTCTGCCATTATGAGCTTGCATTTTCTAGAGTTCTTTGCGAATAGAATGTTACAGTTTGGAATTTTTCTTGTCACTCTTTTTTTTTTTTTAAATCATTGTAGCTGTTTTTAGATTTTAGATTTCTTCTTTGTTGTTGTTGTTGTTGTGTATCGGTAGTTAATTCCTAATTATTGCTAAGCAGAATTACCTTGTTTCTTTTCCCCTTTGTTTATCCATTCTCCTTGCAATAGATATCTGAATTATTTCTCTTTTTTGGGTATTTGACATTATGCTGTTTGATAAACATTTGTAAACAAGTTTTGTATGGCCATAGCCCTCCATTTCTCTTGGGTAAATACCTAAATGTAAAGTGATTGGATTTTAGGATAGGTGTATGTTTAAGGTTTTACCAGAGAACAGTACTAGTTTACACATCCACCAGAAGAGTTTTAACTTTCCTATTTTTCTATGTAAACTTCCTAAAGCTTGCAATTGTCAGTCTGTCTGTTTTTAGCCGTTTTTATTAGATATGTAGAGGAATCTCATGGTGATTTAATTTGCATGCCCCTAATGATTTTGAGCATCTTCTTAGGACTTTTTTTTTTTTTTTGCCATGCATATTTCTTCTTTGGTAAAGGATCTATGAAAAAAATCTTTTGTCCATTTGAAAAATTGTGTTGTTTTCTTCTTATTGAGTATGGGATTTTGTTTCGTATGCTAGATATAAGCTTTTTATTAAACATATGATTTGCAAGTATTTTGTCCTAGTCTGTGGCTTAATTCTCTTCAGAAGAGGAGAATTTAAAAATTTCCGTGTAGTCCAGTGTATAAATTTTTTCTTTAATGAGTTTTGCTTTTTGTGTAATATCCCAGGAATCTTTACTTAGATGAAGTAAAGATTATTTTCTTTTAGAAGTTTAATGATTTTAGGTATTATATTTAAGGTCTGTGATTCATTTCCAATGAGTTTCTACTATAAGTGTGTATGGTATAAAATGAAGGTAGTTAACATTTTTTTGTGGTCTTCATTTCCTTGCTTTGTATCTGTAAATCTGTTGTCATTCTTATCTTTGGTCTTTTGTATATAACATGTCTTTTTTCTCTCTTTCTTTTTTTTAAGACTTTTTCTTTATCATTGGTTTTCTTCGTGTTTGCTTTGTTTGCAATTTGTTTTTTGATTTGTGAGTTTATAGTTTTCATTACACTTGGAATTTTTTTGCCCATTATTTCTTCAACTACTACCCTGTTCCACCTTGTATTTTTGGACATTCCAATGATACCATTTGAAATTGGCCAACAACTAATATTGTTTTCAGGTTTAAAAATCTACTTTCTGTTTTAGCTTTTAATTTTTGTGTTTTCTGTTCCTTTTATTCAAGTCACTTCCTTCTGGTTATCTAATATGTCATTAAGCTCATCTAATGCATTTTTTAATCTCATGTAATAAAACACATGAACACTAGAATAATACACTAAAATAAAACACTAAAAATAAATCTAGACATGTGGTTTGGATTTTTAAAAATATCTTCCATCTCTCTACAGTCGATCCTCTGTATCCTCGGGTTCTATGTTTATGGATTCTACCAACTGCTGATCAGAAATACTTGAAAAATAAAAAAATAATACAACCCTGGAAATTAAAAAGCAATACAATATAGCAACTATTCATGTAGCTTTTTGATTGTATTAAGTATTATTAGTAATCTAGAGATGATCTAAAGTATGTGGGAGGATGTGCTTAGGTTATGTGCGAATGCAGTTGACCCTTGAACAATATGGAAGTGAGGAGCTCCAACCTCCCGTGCAGGTGAAAATCTGTGTATAACTTTGACTCCCCCCAGACTCAACTACTAATAGCGTACTGTTGACCAGAAGCCTTACTGACAACATAAACAAACAGTTAATAAATATTGTGTATGTTGCTGTATTCTTTAAGGTTGATAAAAGTAGTTGTTGTTAAGAAAATCATAAGAAATAGATGTACTATTTATTAAGTGGAAGTGAAGCCTTATAAAAATCTTCATTCTCATTATCTTCACATTAATTAGGCTGAGGAGGATAGAAGGAGGGTTTGGTCTTCCTGTCTCAGGGGTGCCAGAGGTGGAAGAAAATCATAGTAAAAGTGGACCCACACAGTTCCAGTTCTTGTTGTTCAAGGGTCATCTATACTACGTTATTTTTATATAAGGGACTCGAGTATGCATGGAGTTTGGTATCTGCAGAGGGTTCCTAGAACCAATTCCCCAGGAATACCAAGGGACAATTGTACTTATCTTTTGATTATGTTGTGTGTATTTATAGTAATTGTTTTATTGTTCCCTAATTTTAACATCTTTGTTCATTCTGGGTTGGTTTTATTTGATTGATTTTTCTTCTTATTATTGTTCCTATTTTTACACTTCTTTGCATGCCTGGTAATTTTTTCATTGAATTCTAGACATTGTTAATTTTACTTTGTTGTTTCTGTTTATTTTGTAGTTCAATAAATATTCTTGACCCTTGTTCTCAGATTGCAGTTAATTTACATGAAAATGATTTTTTGCTTTGCTTTTAAGCAGGATCAGAACAGTGCTCAGTCTAGGATTAATTGTCTCTGCCTCTGAGACAGAACTTGCTGTGTGCCCCTTGAGCCCTCAGGTCTCTCAAGTTTGGCTGATGGGAGCCTGTGTGAGCCCAAGCACTATTTTTTTTTTTCTTCCGTGTTTTGTCGTGCTCTCATGTAGCTTCTTCATACATGTGTGACTTGATCAATAATTGCTGAGTCCTCCAGGCACTCTTCCCGTGATCTTTAGAGTTCTCTCTCTATTGGGGTCTCTCCCCTCTGCCCTGTGTGTTCCAGCTGCCTGGCCTCCCTGTGTTCTCCCATCTCAGGACTCTGTTCATCTGCAGCTCTGTTTCTCACCTCGTTCCACTGTCTGACAGCTGGCTCTTTGAGACCATTGTCTTTCTTTACCTGATGTGCTATTTCTTAAAAGTTGTTATTTCATACATTTTTTGGATTTTTTTTTAAATCAATGGGAAGGATAAAACTGGTTCTGATTACTCTATCTTCTAAACCCCACATCAGTCAGGATTCACTCAGACATTTAAAGCCACTATGATACACGCATGTTACTCTGTGTGTGTGTGTGTCTGTATGTGTGTGTGGCTGTATGAATAAAGTTAATATACTTGTTACAGAAATTTGGTCTTAAGCAACATCGGGAGCTTTTAAACTAGTCTCTGTAAGGTGTTGTCATCACATCTGATGTTGGACCTTGAAACTCACAGGGCAGGCAGTTGAGAAGTGAGGAGGGATGTGACATGATGGAGAACGGGAACTGGGGGGACCCACAGGCATGAGTGGGAGCCCATGGCCTTGGACGATGGTGGTATAGGATTCCACAGAAGCTGGGTCCCATCCTACGCTTCTTAAACTTACCCATGAGGTTCAGGAGTCGGAGAAGCAGACGTAGAAGCTTTCCCAGGATTGTGGAGTGGTTAAAGGTTCGGTTGTTGTCTTGTGATGATGAGATTATCTATGTGGCAATGCCTGTGGACTGTGGCTTCACATCTGCCCTGCTTATTTCACACTGGGTGTTTCTCTGCTGGCTTTCCTTAACCAGCTACATCTAGGGAAGCGAATTCTAGGAAATGGAATTTGGCTAAGCCAAGTTGTCACATTACTGAGCCCCATCTTTGTAAGGCATATTTAATCTGTAATTAAAGAGAAAAAGAAGATACACTTCTACCCAACATGATGTACATGTTCAATACACAATCAACAGCATGCTAGCCTGTTACCAAAAGGGAATACACTAGCCATGTTTTGCTTTTAGGGTTTTTAATTCTTCAATTTGCATTTTCTCTTAGCTACCTATGACTTTTAAAATTAGTTCTAAAGGTAACATCATTAACACATATTATTTTAGATGATAAGGGGACTAGAAATAGGAAATAAACTAATCCCAAAAATTTTAATTTTTTAAAATTTCTTCTTTTAAGTTTTTTTTTTTTTTTTCCCCGAGGCAGTGTCTCACTCTGTTGCCCAGGCTGGAGTGCAGTGGCACAATCTCAGCTCACTGCAACCTCCGCCTCCCAGCTTCAAGCGATTCTCCTGTCTCAGCCTTCCGAGTAGCTGGGACCACAGGTGCGCACCATCACGCCTGGCTAATTTTTGTATTTTTAATAGAGACAGGGTTTCACCATGTTGATCAGGCTGGCCTCTATCTCCTGACCTCAGGTGGTCCACCCGCCTCAGCCTCCCAAAGTGCTGCAATTACAGGCGTGGGCTACTGCGCCTGGTCCTGACTTTGTTATTATTAAAAAGATTCCTGAGTCTTTCTTGTTTTAATAGAGTCACTTAGTTTAGTATAAATTGTTATAGGAAAGTAATTCAGCTGTAATTCTTCTTAACTGATAACTTCTGCATCTCTCCAGCGTCACAGTACTTGATGATGATGACGATCTTCCGGAAGCACTGCATGTTTTTATATACCTGCTGGATATTACAGATTATATTCTGTTCTATATGCAGATTATATTCTGTTTTATAAACTTTTATTATTAAATGCATCCTATTGTGTTCTAATTATTGTATAATTGTATTTCATGGAAAATGTTTATCTTAACTCTAATATATATAAACCTCAATACAAGACACAGAGGACCTATTTATCTGCATATATCTCATAATATTATTTTCCTGCTAAATATGTTCAGAATTAGATTGTATAATACTGAATCCTTTTTTTTTTTTTGAGATGGAGTCTTGCTCTGTCGCCCAGGCTGGAGTGCAGTGGCGTGATCTCGCTCACTGCAAGGTATGAGGTCTGCCTCCCGGGTTCACGCCATTCTCATGCCTCAGCCTCCCGAGTAGCTGGGATTACAGGCACCTGCCACCACGCCCTGCTAATTTTTTGTGTTTTTAATAGAGATGGGGTTTCACCGTGTTAGCCAGGATGGTCTCGATCTCCTGACCTCATGATCTGCCCGCCTCGGCCTCCCAAAGTGCTGGGATTACAGGCGTGAGACACTGTGCCTGGCCCCTGAATTCTCATTTTTTGTTTCAGAATAATTTAATATATTTTGTCTGTATATATATATTGAATGTGTATGTTGGGTACCTTCAATTCATTTTCACATAAATTACAACTTGAATATATCTCTTTGCCAAATAGTATTTTTAAAGCATTAAATGAAGAAGTCTTATTTTTTAAAATCGCTCTTAAGCCAGAGTGCCTGCACTAGTCTTGGAAATAGAGCTGTTGGACAGGTTGGCACATCTCACCTACAAGCTCCTTCATTACCCAAGAACATTTCTCCCTGATGTTCAGTCAAGTATGGAGTACTGGTCACTTTAGGCTCAGCTATTCCTAGATCCCTCTTAGACAAGATTGGAAACAGGGCTTGGTCATCATTTCCTCATTGACATCTGCTGCATTACATGTGATTGTAGTGTCAATTTACATAAACTATCAGGGAAGAAATTTGAAGACAAATTACATGTAAATGTGGAAATCCCTTTTTTGGTGGATTTGTTGATTGGTGTTTTATTCCTTGACAGGAACAGCTTCATGTGTTTTAGCTCCTGCACATTTAATCAATAAGGACAATACCAGAATTATATGCTTGGATAGGAAAAGTCTTAATTTATTAATAACAATCATTTTTTGAGACTTACTGAATTTCTTGAAATACCTAGGAATTTTACTCCAGTCTTCTGTATACCGTATATAGACAGATAGATTTTTCTTACACCATTGCTATATTCCAGTAGGCCTCAATTTTCTCATTTATAAATTGAGGTTTGTAATACCGTAATGTGTATCTACTATAGTTGGGGTTTTATCTTCAATAATCCACATTAAACATTTATTACCCTCTTTGGCCATGGTGCTCTCTCACTAATATGCTAAATTTCATCACTATTTATTTTTAATCTTTGCATGGCCCTTTTTTATCCTGGAAGGATGAAAATGATATTTATAGAATCCTGTCAGCCAGTGCAGCACTACAGTGTGTGTTCTGTGTGCCATCCTTTCTCTTGTCCCTGGGGTCCTCTTCCTAGTCATGGTCATCGTCATCATTGTCATCATTATCATCATCTTCGCTGTGAAGTTGGCTAACAATTCCAGAGGACTTACTGTGCTAGGCACTACGGTAAGTCCTCGCCTTACCTCATCTCATTGAATCTTTATAGCAACCGTAGGGAAGAGGGATAATGTTGTTATCCATTCATAGGTAAGGCCCACATGCAGCCCAAGTTTCTTTGACATCAGGCTTTGACCTGACCCTCAGCGATATTCTTTTATGGCCTACCATCAGATGATTTCATGTACAAAACACATTTGGGTGTGTATTTTAATTCCCGTTGACTGTGTTAGCACTTTGCATTCTCAGGTTACTATCTTACGTGAACAGAAGGCCCCACAATTGTTTTACCTCCTTCGGAAGAGTTGAAGTAGCTCTAGGCAAAGAGTTCTTCACAGAGCTCTTTTTGAAAGTTTCCAGTGAGTGTCTCTTATGATAAGTGCCTCTTTGTCTCATACTGTCTTTGTACAATATAACCATTCATAAACATGTCGCATAGAGTTTGTTTTTGATTCCCCTGCTGGGGATTTCAATTGGTCATGGCAATTCCCATTTTATAGTTTATCACTAGTATAGTTGTTTACTAAATTCATTGTATTTTTTAAAACAATTCAGACATTAATGATCTCATTTTGTCTCACATGTCATGCATTAACTTAACCAAGGCCATGTTGACCTAGACGAGATGCAAGTTTTTGCAAGTGGGATGCAAGCGCCTAGACTAGATGCAGGTTTTCAACTCTAGACTGCAGCATATTTCACTGAACTTCTACTATCTGTGTCTGGAACTCAAAAATAATATACACTTTAATCATTGATTTACTTAGTTGTTGGAAAATGAGTCTGTAATTAAAAAATAGTGCAGCTGACATCTGAAACCAGGCCTATACGTGACTGAAAGTTTATAAGAGGGAGAGAGACACAGGACAGTTGAGTGGTGAGTGTGGTCTGTGGGCTTTGAGGAGACAGCCTGGGGCCCATTCTGACTCTACCAGTTAGGAGCTCGCAGTTTTTGGGGGCTTAATGGCTATGCACCTCAGGTTTTTCATCTGGAATATGAGATGTGGTGAGGGTTAGATCAGTTGGTTCACATGAGGCATACAACAGAACTTGGAAGCTGGGAATGGTGGCTTATGCCTGTAATCCCAGCATTTTGGGAGTGTGAATTGGGAGGATCAGTTGAGTCCAGTAGTTTGAGACCAGCTTGGGAAACACAGCGAGACCCTGCCTCTACAAAAAATAAAAATTAGCTGTGTGTGGTGGTGCTCACCTGTAGTATTAGCTACTTAGGAGGCTGAGGTGGGAGAATCACTTGAGTCTGTAAGGTGAAGGCTGCCGTGAGCCATGATTGTGCCACTGTAGTCAGCCTGGTGACAGAGGGAGTCCCTGTCTCAAAAAAATAACCAACCCTTCTCTCAAGAAAACCTCAAAAAACAAAAGCTACAGAACAACCCAGAGCTTGGCAGTCTCCTTCCTTTCCAACAAAAAAAACCAAGAATAAAATAACCTTAATACTTTTATTATTAAGAATCTGGTGAATATTTGGAAGTCTACAATGTACTCTTACCGTCTTGGACTATTATATTATTTACAGTTCTTAGAATGTTAATAGTTAAATCTTCATGTGGACCCTCATTTTTTGGCAATGGAATTGACCCTTGAAATAAAGCAGTACAACCTTGCTGAATATCTTTACTTGCTCCGGGAAATTGTGGGTACGTGTGTATTTGTATGCATGTGTGTGGAGGGTGTGTATATGTTTTATCACATAACCTGTTCAGATTCTTGAACATTTATGTGTGTTGTAGCTAGCATTTTATAATATCTAAAAGGTTACTGCAGTTTTTCTGTATGCAGAATGCCTATTCTCAGGAGAGGTGCGAAACTTAAGAAAAGTTTGTTTCTTATGAATAAGCAAAAAATTCTAACTTTTGTGTCTTCATGGAGATTTTCATTAAATATAATAGCATTTATTTTCAAGGACAGGCAGAGTCATCCAGGAAAATAATAATTATAAAGAATTTTCAGATATTTTAAATTTTAGAACATTGATAATTTGTGTTTGAAGCAAGTTGCTTTATATAAATACAAGGGTACATTTCACATGTGAAAATGGTGGGTTCCATATGGTAATTAAAACCAAAAGGGGTATAACATTAAAAGGAATTGTGTCAGAATATATTTGAGAAATAAAGACGATTATTTTGGCCTATCAATGATTCGGTAAGAGTTTGAGAAATATAATTATTAAATGTTATTTAACACCTGTTAACTTCTGAATTTTGGAGTAAACAAATCTCATATAATCATAGCTTTTCCCCTTTATTTATAAGATAAATTTCTGACAGATTTGAATACCTTTGAACTGCAGGTTTTTCTGTATTGTTTATTTAACATGCTCATTAATAGGTAAGAGAAGTAGGTGGGAAAAATTCTTTCCTGAAGTCTTCATTAAACAATATAATACAAACCTGCTTACAAACGTATTTAGGATGTAGATAATATGTTTCACCTTATATGTTATAAAAGTGAGGTATTTAATAATTAATTTTGGTTTTATTTTATATTATGTGACATATTTAACATGTTAACAACAAATTATAGTATGCCCCAGGTTTCTGACACTTTAAAAGTAAAATATATTTATTTTGATTTTGTTTGCAGTTAAACTGATGCAATCCATCTCAATTGGCTGTTCTTTTAGAACTGATCATCTTTATTTTTAAGCATAATTATTCTTGATAACTGATTGTGTGGTATTTATTTTTGTCTGACTTGTTTTATAGGTCATTAATTTTTAGTTTCTCTCTTCATCATATGATAAATATTTTCTTTTAAAAATATTGGGTATACTTAATCCCAGCAAATCTTAAAAAAAAAATCTCCATGCTTATATCAGTTACTAGATTTGTCATTCATTAGCTTGGATAATTCATATTCATTTAGGAAAGTAATATAGTGGTTTTATTTTTCAACAGTTTTGTTTCAGTAGTAGTTTCATTTTTCTTATTTTCTATGAGGCTGTAATCTTTCATTAGGCAGGAAGTATGGAGTGGTGGAGAGACTTCAGTATAAAGGTCACCAGGCATGAATTCTACTTTTCCATTTTCAGCTTCTTTGCCCCATTTTCTTGAAAAAGTCAAAGTCACTTATCTTCTCTGAGCCCCAATTTCCTCCTGTCTCAGGGCGATCTGATTATGCCCAGACTGCATACTTGTACACTCTTGGGCAGCCTTTGAGGAGACATATAAAACTCTTGTATAAACTGTACATCTGACTGTAAGCAATATATTATTTGTTGCTTTTTTAAATGACAAATTTTACTTATAGAAAAACAACCCTATAAATCATCTAAATCTAAATCCCGTGTCAGATTGAACTTGGTTGGTGTTTGCTTCTTTTCATGTATGTTTGTTCATGTATATATCAGAATACAAGAATAAACATACATAGGGTTTGTTGTATGTAGTATTTTTTGTCCTTTTAAAATCTAAGCTATCAAGAGCAGCTTTCTGTATTTTCAGTTGATGCATAATATTATACCATGATTGTGCCGTTGCTATTGAACTTTTAGGTTGCTCTCACTTTTCAGTTGGATTGTAGCTTTTTATCTTTTATTTCATATTATTTTTAGAGTGCATATTTCAGCAGTTAGAATACATGATTCTGAATAACTTTTGAAGACTATTGTTTGTTTGCTTAAGATTTGGTGCTTATCCAGTTCAGAAGGGAATTATGACAGGTTTTTGAGCTGAGGCGTGACGTGAGCATATTTATATGAAGGCGCGTCATTGGGGTATATGGAGTGAATTGTATGGGAGAGTGCCTTGTAGCTGTGGTACTCAGACATAATGGTTTGAACTAGTTTATTTAAAATAGAAAAAGGAAAGTCTTGGTTCCAAAAAACTATGAAGAAACAATTGATGATGTATGAACATGAGTGTAAGATTACCAAATCGGGAAGGTGGTACAATTGATATAATTCATAAATTCTGCAGGAGATCATTAGCGTGGAACAATCATGACTGAGTGTTGGACATGCTTTACAGTATTGTCAATGCAGACAAGAAAAAATGTCCTGGAAAGGCCATGGGTGGAAATATATATTTTAGTGTCACCCACAAGGAGGTTATGCTTGAAGCCCAGGAAATGAATTATACCTTTGAAATATGAATGTATATGAACAAATATATCACCCTTAGAGGGTAAGATGAGGAACGAGTATTGACAATAGTATGAAAGAGGAAGTAATCAGAAGTGTTTTGGAACTATCAGTAGAAGCCAAGTTATTAGAAAGCTTAAATAAGTAGTAAGTAGTACCTTTACACTAAAGTTTTATGAGAATAATTGTTTGAATAGAATGCTGTCCTGCAAAAGCTAAAATGTGATTCATTTACAGTAATGTATTTGTACCACCTGAAAATTTATTATAACACATTTTAGAATAATAAAAAGATATACCGATTGTTGCAGTGAGTGCTCATTTACCAAACGTGGCCATTACAGTTGAAATCCTCTGTGTATATTTCCTTCCGTACCCACCAGGTATGTGTTTGTTTGGGTGTTCATTTATTTCCTAGCTTTGTGGATTGAAAGGGCTTAGACTCCGTGATACTCCTGTAGCAGTGGTCAGAGCTAGCACCCAGGTCTCGCTGTATAAACACCACTACTTACTGTAAGAAACCAGGACTGATTGCAGGTCCGGAGCATGGACAGTGATTGTTGGGCTCCACTTCCAGCTTCCACAACCTGGAAGGCTGGTTGTGTTAGAAAATAAGGAAGAAACCAACAGTAAGAGAAGTGATGTCAAAAAACAGAGTAGCCAACTTTAAAGAGTTTCCAGTGGCCAATTTTGGGAAAACTTGAGAACTACAAGACGTATTTACGGTAACACATTATAAAATATGATATAAAATCCAGGAGTCCAGATAAAGTACTTTAGAAAGAAAGTGAGGGTGAGAGAGTATGTCACAGAAAGATGGGGGAAAATGGTTAAGTTTCTCTATCAAAGAATGCTAGCTAACTAAAATAGAAGGAATGATAGAACACTGCTATTTTGTAGCTTTCAGAATAATCAAGTTAGGCAAGATTCATTAATGGGCACCTATCCCATTGGGAGAAGATTGTTAGTGAACAGGATACTCACAGAAAGTCAAAATGTCACCTACAGATTACTTAATTACAAAGGGCAAGTAAGTATTTATATTGAAGAAACTTTGAGATTACTACCTTAAACAAATAATCAAGTTTAGCATGACTAAAGGGGTGTGAACCTGACATTACTTTTATCCTGATGCTATGTTATTGGAAGTACCCAACATACATAGGCGATGTTCTTGCAAAAAATGTTTAAACTGAATCAAATCATGAGGAAACAATCAGACATACCATATGTGGGAGATTATTGTAAGTTAGGTTGCTCAGAATTTTTGTCACTATACAAATAAAGAAAATGAGGGTAGTTGCAGATGAAAAGAGACCAAGGAGACATAACGAAACACAGTGAGTGTGTCTGATAGACTATGTAGTAGATATTACTGAATCAGTATTTTCTTGAGTGTGATCTTGATCCACAATAGGTAGAAAAATGTCTTTCTTTGGAGTTGTATGCTGAAGTTTTAGGGGAAAAGTATCATCTCAGTAACTTACTTTAAGATGACTTAAAGAAAAAGTACATATTAATACATTCCTAGTGAGAGAGAGAGCAAGTAAGCAGGCGTCCCAAAACGTTAATGATGAACTGGTCTGGAAAGGGTACAAGTATTTCATATATTGCCTTTTCAACTTTTCCAAGTCTTAACTTTTTTTCAAGAAAGAAGCTAAGAAAAAGAACAGTTCACAATTAAAAAATAAAAGTGTGATAGATAAAAGGATAAACTGTAAACATAAAATTAGATATGAAGTTGTTTATCATTTGTAAAATAATTATTTATCCTTTCTGCCTGCTAGGATTGTTGCTGGAAGGTTTCTACTTGTATTATTATTAGTTTTCTTTACCTATTTTTCCCATGTCAGTATTATCTATTCCACTCTACCCTTCACACCCATCTTTTGCTGCTCAGGTCAGAACAGTGTTTGTGAGAGTATCCTGACACAACCGTAAGTTGAATACAATGTTTAGTTCATAGTTTAACTGTGTTACATAGCTAGCCATAAAATGGTTATTTAAATTATTCGTGACTGGTTCTTGGACTGAATCAGTACTTTGTAGCTAAATATCTGATGATATCAACTGCAAGTATGTAGTAATCTAAATAGACATTATCACATAGTTTCTCAGATATTTGTCAGTTCCCATATATATTTTTCTTATAGTTTCTTATATTTGAATCAGAAGTTCAAAACCAGTCCTCATACTCGACACCAACTTTACCATGCTCTGAATGCTTGTGTCTCTCCAAAATTCACGTTTATACCTGTATTAGGCTGTTGTTACATTGCTATAAAGAAATACCTGACACTGAGTAATTTATAAAGAAAGGAGGTTTAATTGGCTCCTGGTTCTGCAGGTTGTAGAGGAAGCATCGTCCTGGCAGCTGCTTGGCTTCCAGGGAGACCTCCAGGAACTTACAGTTATGGCAGAAAGTGACAGCAGGGTGACATGTCTCACATTGCTGGAGCAGGAGCAAGAGAGAGAGGACGGAGGTGTTACACACTTTTAAACAACCAGATCTTGCGAGCTCTCACTGTCGCGAGGACGGTACCAAGAGGCTGACGCTAAACCACTCATTAGAAATCTGCCTCCATGACCAACCACCACCCACCAGGCCCCACCTTTAACATTGGGGATTGCAATTCAACATGAGCTTAGGGTGGGAACGCAGATGCAAACCATATCAATACCTAATGCCCAGTGCAATAGTATTAAGAGTTGGGGCCTTTGGGAGCTGATTTTGGGAGAGCAGAGCTTTCGTGAATGGGATTAGTGTCCTTACAAGAAAGGCTTAAGGGAACCTGTTTGCCTCTTCTGCCTTGTGTGGACACATAGAAGACGCCCTGTGAGGAACAGGCCCTCATTACACTCTGAATCTCCTGGTACTTTGATCTTGGACCTTCCAGCCTCCAGAACTGTAAGCAGTAAATGTCTGTTCTTTATAACTTACCCAGTCTAAGGTATTTTGTTGTAGAAGCCCTGACTGAGTAATGTAAGCAGTTTCTAAATTGTTTCCTGAAGACACAGTTCTAGTAGATGTTTTCTATGACAGAAATATTTAGTGGTCCGATAAGGTTAGAAAATATTATGCAGATCTCCTATTTCTTTCCATTTCACCATGCTAAACAGCACATACATGACTGAGAAGTCTATAGAACACAACTTTTTTTTTTTTTTTTTTTTTGGAGATGGAGTCTCGCTCTGTCACCCAGGCTGGAGTGCAGTAGTGCGGTGGCGTGATCTCGACTCGCTGCAAGCTCTGCCTCCCGGGTTCACACCATTCTCCTGCCTCAGCCTCCAGAGTAGCTAGGACTACAGGTGCCCACCACCATGCCGGGCTAAGTTTTTGTATTTTTAATAGAGACAGGGTTTCACTGTATTAGTCAGGATGGTCTCGATCTCCTGACCTTGTATCCTCCTGCCTCGGCCTCGCAAAGTGATAGGATTACAGGTGTGAGCCACCGCGCCTGGCCAGAACTTAACTTTTTAAACCTAGTGTTATCCAAACTTATTTGAAAATTCCCCATACCCCTACTTTTTGGTAACATTTGTGTTGTCATCCTGAAGAATAGTCAACCATAGGAACCTGTTTGGCACAAGAGAAACGCAGCCAAACCCCCATGCAGTAAAAAATCCAAGTGTAGGTTTTGACTCCTCAAAAACATAACTACTAATAGCCTGCTGTCGATCAGAAGCCTTACCAATAAGAGGAACCATAGATTAACACATTCTGTATATGTATTATATGCTGTATTCTTACAATAAAATAAGTTAAAGGAAACGTTAAGATAATCATAAGGAAGAAAATGTGTATATTT
Organism: Theropithecus gelada; assembly: GCF_003255815.1. Taxonomy (NCBI): domain Eukaryota; kingdom Metazoa; phylum Chordata; class Mammalia; order Primates; family Cercopithecidae; genus Theropithecus; species Theropithecus gelada. The sequence goes on from NC_037686.1 coordinate 67,565,058, forward strand.
AGTATTCTTTAAGTGGCAGTGGCTCATCATGAAGGACTTCATCCTTTTGATCATCACATTAAGTGGGCTGAGGAGTAGGAGGGAGGTTGGCCTTACTGTGTCAAGGGTGGCAGAGGTGGAAGAAGATCGTAGTAGAAGTGGACTTGGGCCATTCAGACTCATGTTATTCAAGGGTCAGCTGAGCTGTATGTACTTTAGTGGATGAGTTACATCATCTCCCATGACTCTCAAATTGAAATAATGTTATAGTGATAAACCTAATGGACTGAAGAAACAGGTCTTTATTATATGGTGTATAGTGTACAAGAATTTATTATGAAATAGTGTTAAAATAAGAGATTTTTTTTTTTTAAACTGGAATGTAGGCATTACTACTGCATTGCTCTTTTTACACCAAAATAAGTTGTACTGTATTAGGCATTTACATTGATTGCAAGTCAATCAATATTTTAAAAACATTATTATTTTTTATTTAAAGGTATTCCTTCAGATGATTAGATGCTTGCAAATGGATGACTTGAGCAACAGCAGTTCTAGCGTGGGTCTTGGCCTCGAGCAGTGGAGTTGACCTCCTGTTCCACAGGCCTCTTGGTTGTTCAGTAGACTTCCTGATGAGCATGTCCCAGACTGATCTCTTTCAAAACAGCTCGATTTCTCTTGAGCCAAAAATGGATCATTTCTTTGATTTCTCTTTCAGACTCTATGTCCAACCCATATAGAAATTTGGTTAGCTCTGATTACAAATATATATCCCAAATCTGACCACGTCTTCACTGCTAGCCTTTGTCCAGGTCACTATCACTGTCATCTTTGCCTGGATTATTCCAAGAGACTGTTGGTCTCTCTCTTTCTCTCTCTCTCACCCCACACACACACACACACACACACACGCACACACATCCACTCAGAACAGACAGGAGTGCTATTGAAATGAAAGTTGAGGCTAGGTGTGGTGGCTCACACCTGTAATCCCAGGACTTTGGGACTTCCAGGCAGGAGGATTCCTTGAGACCTGGAGTTTGAGTCCAACTTGGGCTTGGGCAACATAGTGAGACCCCTGTCTCTACAAAAAAAGTTTAATTAGCCAGGCCTGGTGGCACATGGCTTTAGTCCCAGCTACTGGGAAAGCTAAGGTGTGAGGATCCCTTGAGCCCTGGATTTTGAGATTACAGTGAGCTATTTTTAAAAAATAAAAAAAAAAAGCAAAAGTAAGTTGGACAAGTGACTCCTCTGTTCAGATGCCTGAGATGGCTTTTCTTCTCACTCAGAATAAAAACTGAGGCTCTTGTGGCCTTCATTGTTGCCATTCTCACCCGCCCTCTTTTTTCTAACCTCCCTGGATGGGACTGTCCTCCTCCCCACTTACCAGCCCCCGGGTTTATGCTCCCACGTCACTGCTGTGAGAACGAATTGAGACTCTGCCTTCAGAGGTCTGTGATTGTGCTCTCTCCTGCTGGGGTTGCTGGTCCTTATTCCTTGGCAGGCCGCCTGCCTTCATCCTCTTCACTCACAGGTCTCATTCCTGAGCCACCCAAATGTAGAATTTCAACCCCTTGCTGACATTTTAAGATCCTTGTTCTCTGATTTATTCTCCAACCACTTGACACTGCTTAATATGATACATATTTTACTGGTTTTTTTTTTTTTGTTTGTTTGTTTTCTTGTTGTCTGTGTCTCTCACTAGGCTGTACATTTTTTGAGGGCAGGGACTTTTATTTGTTTTAGTCACCTGTGCATCACAGCTGCCAAGAACTGTTCTTGCATAATGGTAGATCTTTAATTAATAAATATGTAAATTAAATGCATGTGTGAATGACTAGCACTGTCCACAGAGGAGTGGCTCAAGCTTAGTGTCAGTGCATCCTGTTGATAAACCACAGGTTGTTGAGAATGCTCCGGGAAGGCATGACTTGAACGGTCTGGTTTTCTCATAGGTGCAGGACCCCTTCACAGCTAGCACATAGTAAGTGATCAGTAAATGTGATGAAACAGGGAGTGAAGGTATGAAAGAATGAGGGTTTATGGGGAGCAAGCCATGTCAATTGGCTAGCTTTCAGATTTGCCATCATTTCTGTTTTATTTCTGGTGGTATCTAGATTATGTATATATATTTTTGAAAGTTATGTTAAAAATTTTAAAACAATAATGTTACAGTGTTAGTGTAGGAGTAGCCTACATTCAGTAACCACATATGGCTGTCAATATTATGTGCATATGGGTCAGTAATTTAATGCTGGTCGTGCTTGGCTTATATATTTTTTTTTAACTGAGGATGATTTTGAGGCTTTTACATTATTTATACTTTAAGCCAAATTTAAAGAATTAGTACCTCTTTTTAAGTCCAGTGTTGGTTGAATAAATATTTTGCATTTGAATACAATTGAGCTGTGTTACAGTATTAAAACTTTTTCCGTTTTTCTCCATTATAATAAAAATTATCATTTTACTAAATACTCAGCACTGGAGACATTCGGCACGCGTTAGGACATTATATCAGGCAAAAGCTTTTTCTCCCTATTTACTCTAGTTTCTTTCCCTGTGCCATGTAATATTTTTGCTTCAATTCTTAAAACCTAAGTATTTTAATTAATAATTTTGTTTTCTCTTAAAAACTGCACTATGGATTCTAAGTTCAGATCTCTTCAGTTATACTTGGTCATGTGAATAAGCTGTGCATTGCAGCTTTGGGTTTTTAACCTTTGCTCTTTGCTATTAGCTTTATGTTTTTTTAATTATAGGACAATGGAGGACAGTAGGGAAGTTATGACTTAAATTCACTTATTATTACTGTGTTCTTTTTTAAGGAATGAAAAATGTTATTTTGTCAAAATCAAGCAGAAACAAATACAGAATTTTTGTACTTTTTTTTTTGCTCAGCTTTTAATATTATCACAGTTTTTAAATATGTGATAATTCCATTTTAGTGATTGATGTTGGTACCAGTTATTTATAGTTGTAAAGTGTGTATTGACCGTAGTTGTTATTACCTAATATTTAAGTAGAATGATTGTTATTTTCAGTGCATATAAGCATTATTTGGATAAAAAAGTCATGGTCATTTGGCCTTAAACCTGAGATTCTGTAATATTATATGAAATTAAACAAAATAAATTAGACATCAAAAGAAAAGAAGCATTTTTTTAGAAGTCGTTTTGCTTTTGGCTTTTGTCACAAGTCTTTTCTGCAAGGATACAGTACTTTACAGTCTTACGTTGCTCATTTGTGCAAACATGTCCAGATGAATTCAGTGTTTAATGTTGAGAATCTTATAACATGCCAATTTGATTTGTAGCCCTTCATATCATAGAATGCTAATTAAAATCATATTTTTGCATATGTCATGTCTTTCATGTACATATGCAAATAGATTCTGTTGCCTTTCAGCTATTAGTAATTAACTTTATGAAGGACAGCTGTAATACATAATTAACAAAAATGTTTGCAAGCCCTTTTACGCTGAAAGTTACAACAGTAAATTTTCTTTCTGCTTATAGAGAGCCGTTTTAGTTTTGATGCTTCTGAATGTTTCTGATCTAAATTGTTTTAAATAATCACATGATGTAATTAAATTGATCCTGCACTGTGTTCAGGGGTAGAATGGCATTCATGTACTGCTGATTCCTGTCCAGTTCATATTTATGTCAACAAAATTGAATTAAGTAAGCTGATTTGTGTATAAAATAAGATAGTATGTCAGGTAATACTTTTTGTTTGTTTTAGTTATTGATATCTAGATACTTCAATACAATTTTTTTTGTGCTATAGATACAGTAAATATTTGTATTATTTTTAAAAACCTCTCTTCAAGTTATTACCATGTTTTTAAGGAAGCTCCATGAAAGCCATTCTTTTTCTCTTTTATGGTCCTTTAAATATTTAATAAAATGACATTTTCTCAAACTCATTTCCTGATTGAAGTGTGTGATGACCTCGGGGCTGTGCATGTTATACTGAGGTATTGCTTCATCCTTCTTACCACCTGGAAGTGAAGACAGGGATTGAAGAACTACAATCATTGTGCTCTTTTGCTCACTGTTAGGGTATCCAAGACGAAAATGAACCAGTCAATTTAGATGTAGACTTCTTTTGAAGTCCTACAATATATTTAATCTGTATGCAAGCTTTGGTGTAGCAAGAGTGCCACTGTAATATGCTTTTTATGCTATGTTTGCATATATATGTAATTCTTAAGTACTTTTTGTACAGATTTCTTGCGGAGAGTCAAGTTTTACTTTTATAATTACCTTTATTTATTTTTTAGGGTTGCTTTTGTGATGAAGAAGCACTTAAATACTCATTTACTAGGCAAGCATGGAGTTGGCACCCCAAAAGAAAGGTAATTTTCTTTTTTTTTTTTCATTGAAAAATACAATTTGATTTTTATTTTAGGCTTTATTTAATGACATGACTTCTAGAATTTTTTTTCACGTCAGTTCATCATGTTTCTATTTGTGGTACTCTTTTGTGGAATATCATATTTTATGCCATCGTTTCACAAAAATTTAACATATTTTAATTAAAACTTGAGTCTAGAAGTAGTTGAAAGCATTTGGAGGACTTTGAATTTGTGAAACAACCTTGAAATACTGGAAGAATTAAATTGGAGGGAATTACCTTCTGAAAATGCATTTGAGTGTGCTAAAACAAATGTGTAAAACTCAACTTTGTTTTATTATATATTCTTATTTTGAGGTTTTAAAATAACAGTTTTGAATTCTTACTGTAGACTTAAAGATTGCTGATATTAAAAAGAAATACATCTTGTGTCATCCCCCAAATAATACTACAGTTGCCATGTCATGAAAAATAACACTACAATTACTATGTCATCAACTGCCAGGTTTTCTTTTTTCTTGCTACTGTATCATAATTAGCTTCATCACATAGACTTAATTATATTAGGTGAACTGAAATATAGCAGTGTCAGCTACCAGGTGAACATGGCTACTTCTGATATTTTAAATCTTTAAAACGTGCAGCTCACTCAAAACTAACGTGAGCACTGGCAGTTTTCTTAAAGTCAGGATAGATTTTCAGCCCCCCTCAGTTTCTCCAAGGTAGGATCCAAAATTCTACAGATACCCTCAGAAATTTTAGTTTTTTAAATACTGTTTTCAAAGGTCAATAGTGGTGCATTTTTTTCAGTTACTCTGAAGCCTGAGGTCTTCAGTCATATTTGTAAATGTTTAATAGTCTTTTTAAAAATATAAAATGCTCTTAGCAGTATTTTCTCTGTTTATGGGAATTTAAGTTGACCTTTCTGTCAGGCGTATTGTTTTCTTTAGTATAGTAGTATGGGCACAGACTGCTACTGAGTCAAAATTTTTGAATCTTGGGATGTCTTCTTTGCACCCATATGTTTGATTTCCTCTTTCTCTCTTTCTCTCTCTCTCTCTCTCTCTCTTTCTTTCTCTCTCTTTCTTTCTTTCCCTGCCTCCCCCTTCCCTTCCCTTCCCTTCCCTTCCCTTCCCTTCCCTTCCCTTCCCTTCCCTTCCCTTCCCTTCCCTTCCCTCCCCTCCCCTCCCCTCTTCCTTCCCTCTTCTTTCTCTCTTCCTTCCCTCTTCCTTCCCTCTTCCTTCCCTTCCCTCTTCCTTCCCTCTTCCTTCCTTTCCTTCCTTCCTTTCCTTCTCTCTTTCCTTTCTTTCCTTTCTTTCTTTTGGTTTGAGATGGAGTCTCACTCTGTCACCCAGGCTGGAGTGCAGTGGCGCATGTTGGCTCACTGCAAGCTCCACCTCCCGGGTTCACACCATTCTCCTGCCTCAGCCTCCCAAGTAGCTGGGACTACAGGCGCCTGCCACCGCGTCTGGCTAATTTTTTGTATTTTTAGTAGAGACGGGGTTTCACCGTGTTGGCCAGGATGGTCTCAATATCCTGACCTCGTGATCAGCCTACCTCCGCCTCGCAAAGTGCTGGGATTACAACCTTGAGCCACCATGCCCAGCCGATTTCCCGATTTCCCGTATCTTTCTTTGTAACATTGTATTTAATAATTGCAGCCAAAATACATGCATTGAATGTGTCAGGGATGGATTATTCTTGAAATTTAAAAGGATGCTATATTTTTAAAAGAATAATTTGGGACATGTCAAAGTTATGTTTCATAAGTGTTGTTTAAGTATGTAGAAACAGAACATATTTGTAATTGCTATGTTTTCATTGCTTTCACATGCATTATCTCAATTAATCCTTCTTTGACCTTATTAGCAGTTCATTATTATTCCAGTTATATAGATCTAAGGACTGAGCCTAGAAAATACAATAATTTATTCAATATCTCATAAATAATAAAGGATGGAAGTGTTACTTTTCTGACTCTGATTTCAAAATAAATTTGAATGAAAGCAGTCGAGATTGTGTAAGTAGTAAAAAGAAAATATTCCCAACTGTATTTTTAAATAGTATACATTTTTAATTTAACTATGTCATTTTGGTTTTTACTTAGAAGTTTTTTAAAAATTGAAGAATTGTTCATATTGTTTCACAGGGAAAAATTGATCTCCCCATATATGTGTGTGTATGTATATATGTTCATGTATTAAACACCTTAAAATACTAGACATACCCTATATATTATAAATTTGAGAACCAAAAATTTATCTATTTATTTACCCTTTTCGTTACATTCCAGGATACTTTTTTTTCTTTTATTTAATATTTATTTCTGTCCTGAATACATAAAGGGAGATTAAAACTGAGGCAGGAGAAAGATTGGATTCCTCCCCTCTGGCACATGGTAAGTTCTTCTCAGGTACTGACACTGTGTTTGTCCTCTCATCAAGAAATGAATCTCAAATGGGAAAGCACACCCACCATGTGGATCGGTACCTTTTAAGTACTCCAAGCAGCAACACTCTTCTAAACCAGACATCTTTTATTGAATTGTTTTTCCTTGTAAAAATTCCTTGAGAGGACTTCTTGTTTTTGACGTCTGCTTATATGGCACTGTTTCCCGTTACAGAGAAATACTACACGGGAATGCCAGGGCCCCAGCAGTAGTATAATTTTCCAGTAGACACCTGTAGCTAGAGCAAATCAAGATTTCAGTGGTGTAATCTAGAGCCAGCAATGCCAGTCTCCTCGTTTCCATTTCCTGCCTGCCTTCTGGTGGTTTTAGGAAGCAAACCCTTCGTCAGCATGCTGAACCATCAGTCTGGGCACAACCGTTCTCTAAATTAAGTTAAACATTTTTCTTACCTATTTAAAGCATTAAAGCCTTGGTTATACTTTTGCAAGCTTGCTGTATTTTAATTTCTCCAGGACAATATAATCAGTTTTTAAAAATGTTTTGAATTTGATTCTCCACTCTAATGCATTGCATATTATAGCAAATAGTAATAGAAGTTAGCTAAATAGGCTGTGACAATTAAATTAATAATGCATTTTGTTTGCAAGTATTTAGGCCTTGTGCTTTGACTGATATATGCAAAAATTATAATTTATTAAAAACAAATCCATATGCTTGTACTATAAAGTTTGATGATCCAATAAATTTTGTCAGCATGACTGTCCTTAGAAACAGAAAACTAAATTATTTCAAATATTTTCTTTGAGACTCTGTGAACACCTGAGTGATGGCTTGTGTAAGATTATACTGTTTTGTTCCTACATCTGCATTAAATTATTTTAGTGTAGTATCCTCCAGTATTTCTGAAATCCTACACACTTAAATTCAAACAATTACATATAACCACATTCAAATCACATTCTAAAATAATAAACTCCAGTTAACTTGCGAGTTCATTTGAAAGTATTCCCTATTTTAAATGAGTAATTCTCTTTGTGGTATAAGGAAGCCAAAGCATCTTTATGACTCTTTGAATTCACTAATAGTGATCTAGAAAACGAGCTTATCTACAATTATCACAATTGGAACAGCCATACTAAGTATATCTTCTGTGAAAGCCAGGTGCAATTACAATGGAAGTGGATGGTATTAGTCGTTCAGTGCTGGAAATCAGCTGGGCTTTGAATGACTGTAAATAGGAGGACAGGGAAATGATTCGTGTAGAGTTTTGCATCTGATCCGTTGCTTTTGTGGTGTCAGAGATGCTGTCAGGACATATCTCCACAGGCAGTGTCTCAAGAAGGCTGATAAACTCAGAAAACTACCAAAGAAGAATTTTAAATTAGATGAGTGTATCATAAAGTATAAGCGTTAAATAATTTCATAACCCAGGAAAAGTACTTGTGTTTTTACTGGTGAATATTCAGATCAGAACCTTACTTATTTCTTCCAGTGCAGCCATTTTTGTTGGCGTCTGTGAAGTTTCCTACCCTCAGTGCACTGTTGTTAGCATAGCTGTTGGGTGTGTTCGGACTACTGGGTTTGGCTCAAGGCTTGTTAGTATTTTTGCTTAGGCTAAGATTTTCTCTGAGGTTCTCCAGATTACTGAGCCCTGAAATTTGTGCTGGCCTCTCCCCTTTTATGATACATTTGGGATTTGGGGTTAGCTGTCTCTCTTTTAGCAGCAACATTGATCTTACTGATGAGTCGAATCTTTACTCCACCTACTGTAATTGTGGGGAGATGTCCCGGAGCCCTGATGCTTGTTCTGATTTCTTTGAAGCCACTATAATAGGACATGGCATTGTGCAGGTCTTTTGGAGACTCTTGGCTCCTTTTTCTCTATTTTCTCAAAAACTTGGATATTTATAAGTTGAAGTGGTATAAAAGCATCATTGCTTTCTATTTTTCCAGCTTAAACAGGAGCATCACCTTTTTTTATGAAACATGAAAATATCTGAAACAGCAGCACCCGCGGAAAAGCGCATGCACCTGGCATGCACATGTCACTCACATGTCACCCACATGGCATACACGGAATGCACATGGCATGCACGTCACTCACATGGCATGCATATGGCACACACGGCACACACATCACTCACATGGCATGCATATGTGACATGTCACGTCACGTCACATGGCAATACATGGCATACACGTCACTTACATGGCACACACGGAACACCCACATGGCGCACATGGCATGTAAAACATGGCACACGGCACGCCATGCACATGACACACATGCCACATGTCACACACGGCACATACATGGCACTCACATGGCACATACATGTCACACGGTGCACACAGCATGTACATGGTATGCACATGTCACTCACATGGCATGCACATGCCACATGGCACACATGCCACGTGGCACGCATGTCACTGCACGCACATCACATGTCACACATGGCACGTACATGTCACACGTCACTCACATTGCACGCATGTCACATGCCACACGGCACATGTCACGTCATATGCCACACATGTCACACACATGGCACACACATGTCACATGGCACACGCGTCATGTCACACACATGGCCTGCACGTCACTCATGGCACACACCACACACACGTCACATGACACGGCACACATCACATGTCACACACTTGTCACTCATGTCATGCACATGGCACATGCCACATGTCACCCACATGGCATACAACGCATGTACATGGCATGCACTTGTCACTCACATGACTTGCATATGGCACACATGGCACACACGTCACTCACATGGCACATATATGTCATGTCACACACGTCACATGTCACACACACGACACATACGTGGCACACACGGCACTCACATAACACTCACATGGCACACACATAGTGTGTGCAGTTGTGAGTGATGCTTCACAGAGTTGTTTAGAAGCTTAGATGCTGTTCTATGAGAAAAACCATGCGTTTATGCAAACCGTGAGGAACTTATTGGGGAACAGATTAAATTTTTTCCTATTAGAAGATATTCTGTTTATCATATATGATTTATCTCCTAAGTCACAGTTGTCACTCTTTTCCACTTTAAAGAAATAACTTCTAAGTTGTTCTTGCTGCATATATTTTATTTTATTAAACGGAAAACAGTTTTCCTCTATGACTCCATAGTGAATTTCTATAAGGTAAACACTGTTTTATCATTGAAATGGGTGATTTATTCTAATGAATGTGTTGTGATAGTGTCTTCTCACTGATATGTTCTTCATGGGTTCCTTCTGGAATATTTTTTGTAAAACTTTTCAGTCACCTGTGTGTCGAGGCTTCAGGCTTCTCCCCTTTACCCACTACTTATTAGTCTTTCCCTTATTTCTTCTTTTCTGTCCATAGTTAGGAATATTTTTTCTTTTTCTTTTGTTTTTCCCATGAGGGCCAATTTAGGAAAAATAAAATGTTTATGGGCTTCTCTCCACCTTAAAAATTATTTACACAAGGAATAATTCTGTTGGGCTAAAGTGGAGGAAAACATGTCAGTTCTTTCCATTCTGGCTTGCTTATTTTGTTGAGTGGGGAAGGGGGTTATATTTTGATGACGTACTGCTTTTACATGAGCTGGGAACTCTTTTTGGGTTTTCATTTTTCCCATCTCTTAACCTGTAAACCGTTAAATATAAATAGTATCTATGATCACATGACCTGGTTTTATTGTAAAAAAGTAGGATTTTTTTGTTTTTTGGAGACAGAGTTTCTCTCTTGTTGCCCAGGCTGGAATGCAGTGGTGTGATCTTGGCTCACTGCGACCTCCACCTCCTGGGTTCAAGTGATTCTCCTGCCTTAGGCTACTGAGTAGCTGGGATTACATGCGCCCACCACCACACCCGGCTCATTTTTTGTATTTTTAGTAGAGACGGGGTTTCATCATGTTGGCCGACTGGTCTTGAACTCGTCACCTCAGGTGATCCACCTGCCTCGGCCACCCAAAGTGCAGGGATTACAGGTGTGAGCCACCATGCCCAGCTGTAAAAGTAAGATTTAATAGTGTGATAGTCCTGCTAGGTAAATTTGTTTTACATGGGAAGATAGCTAGAAGTCTTATCAATTCATCTAAAGCCAAAGTGTTTATTTTTAGAGAATTTCTCTTGTACTGTGTTTGCTGATAAACCAGCAATTTACTAAGGCACATGTGGAGATAGGAGATATGCCCTCGTATCCCACCAAAGTCATCTTGCTGGGATTGGGAAGCATTTCTAAATTCTATGGGTAATTCTGTGGGTAATGTAGATGATCTGTGGTTGCTTCGTCACCAATGTGTTATTACTAGCAATAATATTTTATAACTTCTGCTTTATAAGTTTTGCAGGTAACAGTTAACAAAAGTCAGCATCTGTGCTACAGAATCTCAGGATTGCAGCAGATACTTATGGCTCCTCTGCGGGGTAGAGAGCCCTCTCTTCAAGCTTCTCTCTTCGTTGGGTTCCTCAGCTCTTAGGAAGCAATGTTACTGGCATTCCTGCCTCAGTTACACAGTCAAATGCGACATAAAATATCTGGATTTCATGTGTTTGTCAGTTAATTGACTTTGATGTCATGATTACTTATTTCTTCAATTCATTTCTTAATGTACTTTCAGTTTTAGCTTTCAGTTATTTCCATTGCTAGAGAACTGCTTTTCTTCACTGCCTTGTTTCGTTTTCTTCTTTCTATAAATTGACTATGCTGATTTAGCACAGTTATGACAATGACTTAAATTTAAGACTGTTTTAAGAAGTAACCTTATAAAAGTTATATATTTATTGTAAAGACAGTATTTAGGAGGCTGTTCATGGAAATACAACTTTCTTTTAAGACTCAGAGGAATCATTTCTCTCTGGTCTTTATTCCAGAGAAAGTTGTACTTTTCTCTAACACTCTGTTGGCCTTTGATACTAGCAAATCATGTATATGATTGAGTTTTCCTCTTTATGTTTACTGCTGGGAAGCTCATGGCCAAAATTGTGATCCATCTCTAGTGAGCAGGATGGCCTTAAAGGAATGCATTTTATTTACTACTGTTATTTCCAGTTTTATTTATTTTTTCCTTATGGGAAGTCCCATTTTATTTCAGCAATATATTTTTAAAACCTTCCATAAATCAAAGCTCAGTAATTCAAGGGCAGTTTTGCAATAGAAATTGTGTTTGAGTAAAACCAGTATTTTTCTGGAAGTGCATGTATCTTCAGCCATTTGGTTTTGGGGGCATTGTATTGAGCATCGTGCATCCCTGTGATTAGGTATATTTTCATTGTGCGTGCTGTGGTGCGGGAAACCGCTGTGCGCTTCTGTGTAGTGCTCCAGTGGTGCTTTTTACTTCTCAGAATTATTTATTTAAAAACACGCTTGCTTCTCAAGTTTGCTGAGCAGACCCGGTTAATAAGTACTCCCGAGGAAAGAAGAGGATTCCTTTCCTTTTATACCAGGGTCCTTGCTCTCTAGCTGTATAAAAAATACTGTTTCTTTCAGTATATCTTGGTTGTCTTGGAAAAAAAAAAAAACCACCACCACAGTTTACTACTTTAGTAGAAATTATCATGATAGAGGTAGTGAGTTTTTAAGTGTTAGTTGTGTATGTCACAGAAAGTAGTTTTTGTTTCTTGGTGCTTCTAAGATTCACTCCTTAATTTTAATCTAGGAAGTTTCTGTGTATCCTGGATATTATTTTATTTCTAAAGTAAATATAAAATATGAATATATAAAATAAATAAAATATTATTTTATTAATAAATTTGAATATAATATGATTTTATTCTTTAGGAAATATTGATTATCATATAGTTATTTATAATATGTGACAAATAGAACTATTATTTGTGCTTAAGGGTTTTCGTGAGGGTGAATGATAATGGGGCATCTTGTTTGTTCACCTGTTTATTCTCTCAATAAACATTTACTACTCGGTTGTAAGACTTAAGCGATCTACAGTGTTTGAAGATGACACAGCCTCTGTTCTCACGGACTTTAATCTTGGGGTTGGTGTCACAGGTCAGGAGAGAGAGGCCAGACATACGCAAAAGATAATTTTCGCAGGTGTAGACTGAGGGTGCTGTTCCAGGGAGTGTCTGGGAGAGGCGCTGCTTTAGGATGAGTGGTTCGGAAAGCCCCTCTCGAAGGGTATGTGAAAGGTGGTTAGAGCAGTTCCACCAGAGAGCACATTTCAGGTTGCCTGGAACGGGTGGGAGAGCTTGGTGTGTTTTGTTCCGGGGTGCCTTGAGCTGAGTGGTCTTGCGCACAGGGTTGGGGAGAGCGGTCTGAGGTAAAGAACTAAGATTGCAGACTTGTGTGCGTTGTTTTAGGAAATGCTCACCAGTGAGGGTATTTTATTGGCAGAAGGGGGTTTAGTGGAGAGGAGAATATGGGCATGTCAGGATGAACCTGGGAACTGAGTTGAAATCCAGCTGAACAGGCCATGGCTACTGTGCCAGTCGTCTTTTCCTCTGTCTGTAAGAGAAAGCTGAGAACTCCTTGGAACTGTAACTCTGACATCGTGGAGTGCAGAGCCCAGGGAAGGAGCCTGGGCTGGTGGATTCACAATGTTTCTGTGGCATTCGTCCTGGAACTCCACCTCCTTTTTCCTGGTTTACTGCCTACTGCCTGGTCTCTTCTCTTCCCCAGTCACTAATTTAGTTTCTTCCTCTTCAATTTCATATTGCCGACCAGCCTGCAAATAACCCTTTTAATCCTGTTTTATTCTGTTAAAATCTTTCCCTTACCTTTGTATCTGTGTTGTTTTTTTTTTTCCTCTGTACTTTTGTTCTACCTGTTCTCCAATACACTCATATAACATCCCACCTCTCGTGGTTGCTGGTCCAGATCATGTCTTTATTTCAAGTCCCAGTCTGACGCCCTGGCTGCTGTCTCCTGTGAGTCCTTTTCTTGTTTACTATATCTTTAATTGATTGTCTTTTTCATCACGTTCCTATGGAACATTAGAGAATAAAAGGTAATACATATGTTAATATGTGTTTAGATTAGAAATACCTTTATCTTATTCCTTCCATCTCCCCAAAAAGAAACCAAAATACTGTAATAATACTGCATACATTATAATTATGTTATTCAGTACCAGTTCAGTGAGTTATTAGGCCAGAGATATATGGTTAGTACCCTTATAGTCTTTACTAAAATGGCAATTATTTCATTCTCTTGCCTCTTATATAGAAATAAGATAAAACCGAATTCTGTAGAGATATTGGACTATACCTTTTGTAGTATGAACCTTCCAGTTGCCCTTGTGTGTAATAATACATTGTTGTCTGCTGTGATAAATTAATTTTTAAAGGATTTTTCTTTTCTGCTATCATTTAGTCTAGTAGTTCACTCAGATTTGGGGTACAAGAATATCTGCCTTTTTTAAGTTTTTAAGAATTTAGGTGTTTTTCTTCAGTTGGCATCTAGAATATTTTTGGCCATTATTTCTTTTATTTCACTTAAATTACTTTTAGAACACTGGGGCTTATACAGCTGGACTTTGACTAAAATATGCCTTAAGCTCTTATCTTTAACTCCCAGTCATTGCCAGAATTAAAGAGAACAAAGGCCTATATGTTCACTGCAGTCTTCAGTTATGCCTAATTACTAACTTCGATACAGTTTCATTATACAGTACTGACTTTTTGTGAGCAGTTCTTTATGATGTCTTGGTAGTTGCTTATAAAAGTCCAAATTAAAATTTTTCGTGAGGAATTTTCAGGAAACAGAATCTATCTGAAGTAATTTTTGTCAAGTTGCATCAAAGCAATTTGATCATTTTTATGAGAAACAAGATATTTTTGTTTCATTATGCTATGGTGCTATGATAGGACAAAGGAAGTATTTACATAGGTTATTTCTACAACAGGATTTCCCCCAGTTCTTGGTCCTAGGGCCACTTGCATGATTGATCTATTGTGAGCTTCGAACAAAGGGATCCTCTACTAACACTGTGGTGTTTTCTCACACTTAGTACTCATAGGAGAAAACAAGCAGATGATTGATAATCCCATTATTTGACATCTTGATCTTGTGGTCATCCTCCGGTTCTGCAAGATGTCTGACTGTCATTTCCGTTACTCCTTTCGAGAGCATTAAGGCACTGTTTGATATTTTTAAGATATTGCTATCTCCTCGGGTTGAATCTTATGAACTTGACATTTACTATGCTAAAAACGGTCAAATATTGTTAATTTCATATGAGTCAAACTAATTTTATATAGAAATGTTTCTAGTATATGATGTCTATATAAAGATCTGCTTTTCAGGGAAATAACCCTTTCCATTGAGATTTAATTTAATCCAGGTTTTTATTGTTTTGTGAATAATGATTTCCTAGACATAGCATTGGGCAGTAAGCCTATCGTGGAAGAAGGCTGGTCAAAGTGAGATGAGAAGCAGTGTCACCCTGGTGAAATGTATCAGCTTTTGGTGAACCTGACATGAATTTATCGACACCGTCAGTATTTTCACTCACTGCCGTTCAGAAAGCCATGGCTCCCTGTACTTTATTTTCAAGGCTCAGATTTTTTCTCATTCTGTGGTGCCTTTCCTAGATTCCATTCCAAATAGTCACATCTTACCACTTAGAATGCTGCTTTAGCACCATTCTATTTTGCCTTCCTTTTAAAAAGGCGTTTGTCCTGTCTCCAGACTAGATGGTTAATTTCTTGAGGGCTGGTCTCAGCTTCTCTTTCCTGTCTGTGTGTTGAAGAAGGGGATTCACATTCAGTAAGTACTACTGGATTTAGGATACTAAAATCTTCATTGAGATTTTTCTTTTTCATGATGGTCTTTTACTCAGCCTGTCTAATTTATGATACACAGTCCCAGTAGTATTGCACCTTGCGTAGTTCTATGGAACTTTATATGGCACTGCTACTTACCGAGTCACTCTCAAGTTCATCGTACTTAGAATGAATGTTGTCTGTGATGCTGAGGACAACGTTTCCCCTCCTTGGTTGGCAGATTTTGGTGAAACTAATGTGATTTTATAGTTCTAAAATACAAAAACAATCATACTGTTTAAGTATGGAATTTTATCATTCTAAAGGTACTAATTTTTAAAAAAGACATCCAAGGCATTTTTAATTGTGAAGGTCTAAATAATCTTTGCTTCGTTTTTTCATGCTAATCACACAGAGCAAAGGATTATGGGAAACAGCAGATTCAGCAGAACATGTAGATGAAAGTGTTTATTTAAATTAGACCCAAATTTTCTTTGAAGTTAATTAAAACAATAATTTCTCCTTTCATTGTCACTGTGCATTGCAGTGTTTAGAATGCCTTTTTCTCTTTTCCTGTTTATGATTATGCAATATGGGTATGCCATATATTTTTGGCAACTAGATAGTGGCAGACTTATTTCTGGATAACAAGTCTTCTAAAATTTATGCCTTTTGCCTTTGAAAAAATTATATTGTTAATATGATAAAATATTGAACATCAGGAGAAATTTTAATTAATGGCATGACCCCAATGCTTATTTTTAAAATTAATACTTATAATAATGACAATATATGAGCATATTTCAAAGTTTCAGTGTGTTCAAAAGAATATGAAAATATTCTTCTTCTTTATTTTCAAACTAATTTCTTTATTGTTGGTTTTCTTAGCATTAACTCTTTTTCCTTAGCTGAAACAAAAAACAACTTTAAAACTTACATGGAACATAACTGTGTGAAATCAATAAAAGCCAAGCTGCTATGGTCGAAGCTGGAAGAGGGTCACAAAGACCATGTCAATTGTGGAGCAGTTTCTCCACATCTCACAGAATCTATGAGGCACTTCGTCAGATTAAAGAAAATATCTTTTATATACGCAGCTCTCTTCTCTTATTTATTTGCTATTGACTTCTGTAGATTTAACATCCGTAACATTGTCTATTCCTAAGACATGAAACTTAAATTTCTGTAGATTATTTTGAACGGGCGTGTTCAGAGACCACTGTGACAGAGTTCTTAACTAGTGAGAGAACCCACAGTGTGAATCTCAGTATTGTTTTATTAATTTTTCTTTACTCATTGTATGTTTCTAGAATATCTGAAGAAGCGATTAAAAACAAAACAGTTATGTCAAAAGAATCCAACTGCTGGAGTTGGTGAAGATAAATAATAAAAAGTATTTTGGATATAATCATTGTTAGCTAGAAATACAAGTTTGGCATAAATCGATGTCTGGAGTGTAATATTTCTAGTTTTCAGGTTTGGTGTTAAAGTCACAAGTGTTTATTACTAAATGAATAAGTGTTTATTACTAAATGAATAAATAAGGTAGCTTTGTGACTTGAGGCATGATCATGATTTCCCACATTCATAAATAAGATCCACACCATATGCTTGACGTGTAAACAAAGAAAAAGGGATTTTTGAAATTTTTATTTAGTCCTTTAGTACAAAAACTACCCCATTCAGTAAAGGAGAAAAGTTTGTTTCTTGTTGGATGTTATGAATGTAAAGTGTGACTTTCAGCAAAAATGTAATTTGTTAGAAAATTGTTAGTGTTTATTGTAAGATTTTATCTGAAATAACAGTGGCGAAATAATTTGAGCAGCTATTCAGCTCATTACTATGATGAGAAGAGTTGGATTTGGACATTTTATTTTAGGAAGTATGTTTCTTCCTATAACTTGCAGTTGGCAGAAGAGGGAACATCAACTGACCGTGTTGTCAGGAAGCGTTTTCCTGGGAGGAAAGACCTTCTTAGAGGAGAAGGCCATGAGTCAGCGCGTGCTCTTTGTAGAGGAGAGCAAGCCTTCTCAAATGGGGTGTCTCTCATGGAGGGAGAGCTACCGCCAGGCTTTCAGCCAGCTGACTTGCCCCTCACCTGTTAACCAGGACTTCATCAAGCTGCCACCATCTGAGAAAGAAATGTTGATTAGCGCTGTCTTAGGAAATGGAGACATTTTGGTAGAAAGTTGCCAGCTGCCAGGTGTGACGTTGAGTCCAGAGAAGTTTCTCTCCGAAGCCTCTGGTGTTTGGTTTTCACTGAGCTCTGCTTTAAGGCTGTTTTCCCTCCTTGTGAGAACAGTGGCAGAAGCCTGGGAGATCTGGCTGACCCGCCTTGCCTCGCCACCGTTTGCGTGCTGTCAGCGCCTTCACATGTGTATTCTTCCAGCCAGCTCCATCATCTGCATTGTCTTCATTTTGGTGCCTTAGGTTGATGTTACCCAGTAATGAGGTCCTCAAGACAGGCTGTGGAGTTCCTTTTTCTCTTTAGTGGCATAATTTGTAGCTTTATTAATGATCTTATATTTATAGAATCACTGAGGTTCTAAAGGGGTCACATAATTTTTTTTTTTTTTCCCAAGAAATACTACTTGACCAGCTTTTATGAGGGAAGGTCTATTCTACTGGGCTTTTTAAAGGCCTCTGTTCATATGCCTTGCAAGTGTCATTGGCTTACTTTATTTAATTTGTCCTAACGCTACGTAGCTTATTGCAGAATAACAGAATCATACAGTTTTGGATTTTAAGAGAACCTTTAAATTTCACGGATGTAAAAGTTTCAGAGAGAATTGCCCTAGATAACCTAGGTTATCAAATTTTTGGCAATTAAAAAATGGTCTGTGTCTCCATATTTTGTAATATAACTTCATAACTTCACCATTTTTGGTACAAACGAACTATGATTTCATAGTTCTTTGGTAAAGCTATGCTTTCTCATGAGAGATCTTTTGGTAGAATTGTATACGATGCTTAATAACTTCTCAGCACTTTTAATTTTAGTAATTGGTGGCAAATTATGTGCAACCTAATACATTTATGAAAGTTAAATTTCCTCCCCTTTTAGGATGTTTTTTGATGAAAGAGAATGTATAAAAAATAGATAAGTCTGAATATATTTGTTTAAATGAACAAGAAAATGCTTGTTTTCAGTCTTCAGCTTATTACTGTCAAACTTTTCTAATATGCAATTTTCAGAAGTTACAGACTTTTCCTTTTTTTCTTTCAATTATGGTATCGTTACTGTTAGCATTTGTTGGTATATAAAGTATAAAACAAGACTTTTCTGGAGAATATTATACAAATAGTATAAAAATATTCCAACAAAACAAAGATGAAATATTTTCCATTTATTATGAAGAAA
>NC_037686.1:67588890-67654302 GCF_003255815.1 Theropithecus gelada
GCTTTTTGTAATTCTTGGTCTTAATGCTTCTATTGTAGTTTTGTTATTCTTATGCTAATTTTGTGCATTCCCCTGCTTTTGAGTTTGCTGATTAGATTGTACTCTTTTATTGTTTTAATTCAGCTGTTGCCTTTTTTATTCTCATATTATTTTTATTTTCAGATTTTTTCCAATAAACAAAACTTTAGTCACATCGTTCCCTTTTCCACATTTTTTCCAGTTGTTGAGATCTTCAGTCTTTTTTGCTTTCTTGTAGATTCGCTTAATGGAAATGAACATTTAACCTCTTGCCTCTTAAAATTCATATTCGCCTTGCCATCTATGGCCTTCCTAATTGTTTAAATTATTTTTAGAAAAATGAACAGTTCAAAAAGAGTAATAGAAAGATAAATTTTTTTCCTCATGATGGGAGAAGCCTAAAGCCAATCTTAATCATTTCTCATTGGAAGCATATATAAAATCAGTTTGTTTTATATACTGGAAGTTTGTGATTAGTTTGCTTCCTGGGTAGAGTGGAAGCCCAATGTCTCAGGAAATGTTTCTGAAATTAATGTGGTTTTTACATTGATTGTCTCTGATAACTGGACTTCATTTGTCAGTGATTTACCCTATCACTGACAACTTTTATGTCATTTGTCACGTTATTGTTTCAGGATCAAAATAATTAGGACCATTATTTGTAACTCAAACATAGCTTGTTAACAGATTAATTATACCAATTTTTTTTAAAAACTCTATAGAATGTTTCAAAGAGTCTCTTCCATAAATTTAAAGCAATCCTAGACGTTGAGGCAGTTTGTTAGGTTTTCTTTCCCTTTGTTGTTTTACTAAAACAAGTTAGAAAATAAGCAGTCCATGCTCTTAGTGATATTCTATAATTTCTTTTTGGAATACTTTGAAATAGTAATATTATGATCATTAGTGCTTATGAATTTTTGTCTTGATCATCAATTATCAACTAATTTTTAAATTGTTTTTCTCTTGAGTATGATTAATGATTGCATACCTGAAAAATGTAAAACATTCAGTTTGTCATATTCCCTTGTCAAGGTATATGAGATTAATTTTATAAATCAGTATATATGAGATTAATTTCATAAGGCTTCATTTATATTTTTCTTTCATTATTAATGTGTTTTCATGGAAATCTAGACTGTTTATATTTTATATATACTTCGAGTATCACAAACGTGGACCATGAAAATGGCAATGTAATGGTATCAGTGAAACTGATTGCAATAGAATGTTCCCTCAAATCATTTGTTGGATATTTAAGTTTTAATAGTGTATTTTCTCTTCCAGGTGTATTCAATTATATCCTGAAAATGAAAGACAGTTAATTAGTTTATACCTATAGGTGTTTACCTATCCAACCTGTAATTCAAAGGCAGTTTATTATTTTGATCAGAATTTCACACCCGCAGATGCATGTGGAGGTCTCTTGGTTGGTTTGCATTTGGTGCCAGTGATAGCTGTGTGGTATACAGAAGCCAGGGCTAGTTTATGGACTTCACGTGGAAGAGCGTCCTGTAGTGTCAGTGGACACCTATAACCTCTTTCAGTTACTGCTTAAATTGATGCTACTCACTGTGAACATGACAGAGGGAGAGTGTGAATTACTCTGTATGAACAATAAACATTCCAGAAATCATCCAAGTACATAGTCCCTTCAAAATGTTCTATTAGCACATGACCTTGCTGGAAGAAAGTGCTCTTCCTGAAAAAATAACCATTTTCTTTTCCTTTTCATTTTGATCAGAATTCTTCAAAAAATTTTTTTCCTTTGCTTAAAAAAAATACAACCAACATACCTGAGTATGAAGAATAAAATAAATAGAATCTCAAATCTTATCACCGAAAGACACTGTTAGCGTTCTGTAATGTCCCTCAATGAACATCCCTCAATTCTCGTGTATATATAAATATACACGTAGTTATACTACGTACAAATATATTTACAGCATGTTTTTCAGCTTGCATATAGTCTATATGTTATGGACATTATTCTATGTCAGTTTGTAAATGTGAGTTTACATAATTTTAATGGCCTTTTAACCTATTGTTTATGTGAATCATGATGTTCCTAGTTAATAGGCATAGTACGTTTTTACTCTGTTAACAATATTACATATACATTTTTCCAAGTTATTATTTTCCTCGTGTAAATTCTACACTTTGAACTGTTGTGGAAAAGGCATTTTTATTTTGTTGCAGATGAATAGTCCTCCACTGAATGCTCACAACCAACAATGTGTGGTAGTTGTTTTGTTGTATGTATTGGAGGGAGAGGGAAAATATTATATTAAAATAAATCCAAATTTTGTGTAACAAAATAATTGTAAGATTTCAGAGAAATTTCTAATTTGCTTTGCTTCAGGTCAGTTCGAAAATTTTTCTCTTACTCTTCCTTTTTGTTAACAATTCTTTGATGGAAAATTTTGTGAAATATTCTAGGTGTTTGACAAAATAGTGGTTATCCAGTGGGAGAAAACAATAATACTAAATATATTTAAATTGCATATTTTTATGTCAAGTAGTTTTAATGCATATGCATGTTTTATAGAGCTTTTAATGTTCCAGGGAAACTAATAATTAAGTTTGCAATACATTGTCAAGTTAAGATTAATGATAAATATGGTAGTCTCTGTTCTGATATGAAGCTAGCAATCAACCAACCGATGGTAGGACTATGTTTTTTTTCTTTTTTCTTTTTTAACTTTGCCAGTGTGTAGGAATTTCAGGGTATCTCAGACCATACAGAATTCAAAAGTTATAAATTTGGGTTGGTTATGGTGTTACCTTTCTTTTTTAAAATAATTACGTTGAGACTCATTCTGAGTGTTCCAGGGTGGTGGCTAATGAGAGCTAAGTCCAGCATTACCACCCTCTTAGCCAGTTTTGTTACCTGTCAGAGTCGAAAGAAAGCTCTGGAACAGCCTTGTATTTAAATGCTTCACTCAATCCTGAGCTAACTGGAGTGAGGGGAAGACCTCCTTGCTCGTGTGCTCTTGGGGAAATGGATTTGGGGCTGACATCAGCACTGTGGTGGTTTCGATTTTGTTCTTCCTGCACTTTGGTCCTTAATGGGGATACCCCCTTGGTCTAGCCCTCTGTTCATTGCGTGCTAGTGCTGGTGCTGGTCCCGTCATTGGTAGGGAGACCCTGGATACTTTCTGTTTTCTGAGAAAAAGGACCTGGTTATCAATGGGCATCTAGAATGTGTCTGTGGGATTTTTCTCTATAAAGTGCTGAAAATGACAAGGTTCATTTTGCGTTGTTGAGAATGCATAGGGTTTATTTTTAGGAGAGGAATGTTTTCTTTGTACATTTTAGCAATTTTAAGTTGATTTTCTGCAGTGCATTATGTGGCTTCTCTGATATCTTACTAAATTTTATTAAAGAATTCAAAAAGGCAGATTTTAAAGAATGGGTCGATCTTACCAGAAAACTTACAAGCTTATTCTGATTGCGCATGAAAGAGAAAGTTTAGTATTTCTAGTTTGGTCACATTTATATGTTGTACAAACCAGGGAAGCTGTGTTGTGTTACCTTGGGTCTGTGTGTCAGCTATGAATGACAGAGATAATGTGGTTTTTATCAATATTAATACTTTCTGGAGCATGGTTTCAAAAAGGTCAGGAATGACGGAGCGAAAAATTTTCACGAGAATGCTTTATAACGTGCCTTGAAAACATGAGGCAATTTAACAAACTTGATTGTCCTTGGCTTCAGAGTAAAGGTTGCATATCGAAAGCTCAGGACGCTGCCAGGAATACAGAACAACAGGAACACGCCGAGTGCCTCTAAAGCCCGAAGTCTTTGTGAGCACTTTTAATAACTGAGGGGACCTGCAGTGGGAGGATTGGTTGAGGACTTATTTTAGTTGAAGTTAGACATATTTCATTGTCCTTCTTTTCCTTTTATCTGTGTACTTCTTTGCACATTTGAATTTATTTGTGTGATATAAATCATCACACAAATGTAGGCTAGTCTAGTGATTTTCTGGAGGGAACTGTTATTTTAAAAATTGAGTGCTTAGTTTTATAAAATTGTCATCATCAATGAGTTAAAAACAAAACAAAACAAAAAAAACCCTTAATGATTCAGGGTTTATTTAAAGCTGATTGTCCAATCAAAAACGTAAGCATGCCATGTGACAAATGCATGGCATATTCAGTAAAGAACATATTAATTATTCTAATTAACATGTGACTTCAGAGAAGTCTTACATTAAGCTGCACATGGATCTTGGTTATTTGTACCCTTTTGGGAAATTTTCACACTCAGATGCAAAAATACCAGGCTAAATACATTGCTTTGTTTGTACATGGAGAGGATATTCATCACAATAGTATTATACATCTAAGAAAACAGAAAGTAATTAAATTGCTGATTACTATAGTCAGTCTCTAAAACGTCTGATTATTTGTATTTCATATGTGCTTACGTTTCTGAGAAGTTAGCTTTTGTACCACAACCTACCATGATTATCTGATATTCTCCGGAAGGTTAGCCGAGTTGTTTCCTATATTACTTAGGAAAAAATTTCTTTTCACAATTGAAAATGTCAGCATCAATTTAAAGTAACACTAAGCATGTGCTTGCTTTCTGAATATTATCCTCCTCCACCTCCTTCCAACCACCCTGCCGAGGATCTGGCTGTGACAGTTTGATTAGATCATCAATCCTCACTGTTAACAGCACTTTTCCTGAACACCTGGGCTGCCAGGTCACATCTGAATTCAGCTACCGTTGTTTCAGTGACCCGACGTGCATTCACCATAGCAATTTACATTATGTGCACAAATTAAAAGTTACCTTGTAACAACAGTTTACTTTAAAAAATGACCTCTTTTTTCCCCCCTACGTTAAAGTTCTGCTGTATTATAGGAGGTACATTTTTGTATGATGAAGGACTATTTTAGAACATAGTCACCCACCTTGATGAAGGTGTTTCCTTTTTCTTTTTACTTGGGCTTTTATTTCAGAACTTCTGTACTGAAAATAATCTTGTCTTTCATCTTATTCTTGTGCTACTTAAAAATCTTCTTTGATTGCATTTTTAAGTTTTGATTACATTTCTGATTTAAGCCTAAATAAATAATTGAATTTCTCATATATTACTGAAAATCTTTCTGCTTTCTGCTCCTAAATTCTCCAGTTCAACTGTTACAATAGTGTGATTTGCACTTTTCTATTGATAGTTGTAGTGATAAAGATAAATACCTACTTACATTTTCAATGCAGATTGTTTAGTAGCAGACTGCAACATAAGTATACTATTAAATCTAGCATTATCTGATTTTTTGATACCATAATTACCTTTTGTTTTCCCCACAACTTTTTACTTTTATAAGGAGAAGAGTAAAAATATGAGAATATTATCGATACATTGATGATACTTTGGAGTAGAGAAACTAAACCAAAGTTTTCCTGTTGCTGTTTGATGGTTGTCAGGTGGGAATGGAAACAGTCTGTTAAAGGGTCTCCGCCTAGTGTAGGTAGAGACAACGAAGAGTCAACATAAATTATATCTGCAATTTTAACTGGAACTGATTCTAATGTTTTGAAGTCATTAATTGTTCATTGTTTTAAGACGGATTTGAGCATTGTGCAAGCAAATGAAGGTGTTCTGTTGTGTGAGAAAATTGAGATGCTCCTACTTGAGTTCTCGAGTTGTCCTTTCATTCATTCTTGTTTAATGGAAGAGCTTATGGATGTATATGCTACAGACTTTCCTATTTCCAATACATTTTTTTCCCAGTGATGTAACTCTTTTTGTTAAAAATTATCTTGAATTTTTTAAATGATTTATCCTTATGCACTAGAACTTGGGAAAATCTTTAAATAATACTAAATATTCACAAGTAAGATTATACTTTGTGGAACTCCAGGTCATCACGTGTGCACTTTGGTTTTCTGCCAAATCTGGAGCAGTGGCTGGATGGGGCAGGGTCTGCTGTGACTGCAGGCCCACACCTTGGCTAGACTGAGCCTCTTACTAGGATTACTTAGGTTTTCGTTAGTATGGCTAATGTTGCTTACCAAAATCTTTATCTTATCTCAGAAAGTCTGTGGCACTTGTAAACTCCCAAGCTTTTGACAGTGGCACAGTGTGACATGTTGGGAAATTCATTCACCAGTCAACCTGGTTTTAATTCACCAATTTCTGCTTTAGCCTGTGCCAATGAGGGGTTGTAGGAGGAGGGCTAGAGCCAGGGGTGGAGGACCTGAGTTCCAGTTGGTCCCTAAGTAGCTTTATTTCCATGGACACAGCTTTTTGACTCTTGTAGCCTTAGTTTCATTATCTGGAAAGCAGATATGATAGGATGTGGCCTGTTGTAAGGATCAAATAAGATGATAAATGAAAATACTGTAAGGGAAATAAAATGACAACATGTCATAATGGATAAAGTTCTAGCAGAGGATGATTAAGATCCAGTACCGGAGTTTAAATCCTGTCACCGCCATTTTATTAACTGATGCAATTTGTCCAAGTTACTTAACCTCTGAAACTCAGTTTATTCAACTAAAAATATAAGGAATAATACTCCCTTTAGAAAATTCTCGTAAGGAGTAAATAGAGTGAGACTGAGTAACTGTCCCAGCAGAGTGCTTGACATGTAGAAGCTATTCTAGGACTATGAGTCACCTTTACTTCACGCCTATGATTAATTTAGCAAAAATTTTCTCAGGCATGGCATGGTTTGAGGTTCCAAGAATGGAGTGATGAGCAAAATAACCACTTCTTACCCATAAAGCTTACATTGTTATGGCGGAAAGGAAAGTAAGTGAAGAAGCACATAAATAGTTTCAGAAAACAGTAGGTGCCATGGAGATAATAACGGGAAGCGACAGGTGATTGTAGATAGATTGTTTACGGAAGGCACCTCCGAAGCCTTATCTAAGGCTTTGCAGGCAACTTCGCCTGCATTGTTTGCAAGCAGTAATGCAGAGAGAGTCCATTCTTTCTGAGGCTGAGTAGGAACGTGAATGATGAGAAAGAAGGCATTAAAGAGTATTCCAGGTGGAGGGAATAGAAAGTCCAGTGAAATTGAAGTAGGAACTGCAAGTGTTGGGCTGCATTTACTGAAGGAGGGTCCCGTGGCTGTAATGCACATACAGGCCAGCTTGTAAAGAGACATGAGCAGGGTCCCGAGAGTCACAGAGGTAGTCTTCCTTGTACATGGATATTCATGGGAAGGTTTTCATAGGGCAAGCAAGACTTTGAACAGTCACACTAATTATGCTGTAGTATGGTGCTCAAGTTCCCCCATGATAATATTTCAAACTTCTGTATTCCCTTCCCCAATTGTTGGCAACTGAGTATTTTCATCCTAAGTACAGATAGTTGAACAGGATGTAATTTCAAGTGTAGAGTAAAAATTGACATAGTAAAGTAATATATGGACCACTTTAAAATGTATCCAATAGAATGTTAATACCATGATGATTTGATTCCCACCATCCGTTCATTTAAAAATACATGAGTAAGTTCTTCTTTAA
Organism: Theropithecus gelada; assembly: GCF_003255815.1. NCBI lineage: Eukaryota > Metazoa > Chordata > Mammalia > Primates > Cercopithecidae > Theropithecus > Theropithecus gelada. The sequence goes on from NC_037686.1 coordinate 67,596,397, forward strand.
CCATCAGAAAATTTGTTTTTCTTCTTGAACTCACGTCTCTTATTTCCCACACAGAGTTTATTGTATTTGTATGTGAATGTATTTTAATGATCATCTTATCATTTCTGGGTATCAGTACACACTCACGGACACATACATTGATGTAAGGTTTTTTTTTATTGTTTTATTATTAAAAAATAAAAGATGAGGTCTTACTATGTTTAGCCCAGGCTGGTCTTGATCTCCTGGGCTCAAGTGATCTCCCACCTCAGCCTCTCAAAGAGCTGGGATTACAGGAGTATGCCACGGCACTTAGCTTTTTTGTTTGTTTGTTTTTTGAGACAGAGTTTCGCTCTTGTTGCCCAGGCTGGAGTTCAATGGCTCGATCTCTGCACACCACAACTTCCGACTCTGAGGTTTAAATGATTCTCCTGCTTCAGTCTCCCGAGTAGCTGGAATTACATACATGTGCCACCACACTCGGCTAATTTTGTATTTTTAGTAGGGATGGGGGTTTCTCCATGTTGGTCAGGCTGGTCTCGAACTCCTGACCTCAGGTGATCCGCCGCCCTTGGCCTTCCAAAGGACTGGGATTATAGGTGTGAGCCACCATGCCTGGCCAGCACTAAGCATTTTTATATTTTAGTATCTTTGCTCATAAAGCTCTAAGTGTTAAAAATGTGTAGAAAGGATTATTGTAATTGCTACTAAAACGATTGATTGAAACAACAAAGTCTATAAAGAGTTTGATAATTATTAAACATAAAATGTATAATGGTATTGGAATTGAATGAGACTTTAAAAGTTTTAAATTTCAATTTTTTTTGTCCAAGCATGAAATTATTTATTGCTAGAATAACGGAAAGTCTAATGGAAAATAATAGTAAATGTAAATGTTACTGAGATACTGTAATTGTGGGGCTTACAAATAGAATTCTAATGATTATTAGCTGTACTGCTTAAACTGCACCTATGCTCACCTACTGTATATGTTGTTACGATACGATCAATTACATTTTTTTTAAGTTAATCTAATTCTAATGAGTACGTGGTAAGAATGAATACATAGAGAAATGCTTGTTGAGTGTCATTACTTTAATAGACACGGGCATTTAGTCAAAGGATAGTACCCATTAAAAAAGCTAATGGTAATGTTCCTCTTTGAAGAAAATAAAAATGTTAAATCATGTTAGAGACATGTTTCTTTTGCTGAGGTAATATTGGTCTGTGGGAAATAAATGTAGAATTTTTCACCTCCTCCTTCTCCAAATCGTAAACAATGTGAAGCTAACACAGACTGAGCCATGGGTAAGTAAGAGTGCTCTTTCTCTTACCTCACATAGTAAAACTGCAAATAGGGTGTGATTTATAACAAGTTATTTCCCAGGATTCTTTTAGGAAAAAAACAGCAAAACGATCTCTTAGATCCGGCATGCATCTTTGCCATGCGATTTGATGCAGAAGTGAAATGAAATTCTGATCTCTTTAGCATTTCTTGCCTCTTCTTCTTTTACACTGCTGTCATTTAGAAGTGATGTCCTTAGTTGATAATCGTTTGGGGTTCACAAGGCAAAAAATTGTTAAGCAAAAGTTATTGTCACTCTCAGTATCCCGTTTGCAGTATACCTGAATTTAGAACATCTGATTTTGGGCCAAGTGCCCTGTGCCTAATGTCATGCTTTCTCTTTATAGAAATATGTACAAACTAGGAAAGTGCATAGTGAAATCTCTAGGTTTCAGTTTAAAGCTCCTTGATTTTAAAAAGGCTTTTCTTATAATGATAGTTTCTTTGGTGTCCCAGTGTTTGTTTTTTCCACTTTGGAGCGAGGTAGAGGATGGGCGAGCAGAGTGCATTTCTTTTGTTAAGTGAGAAAAGGGCAGTTATGAGTTAAATAGGTAGTTAAGAAGAACTGGCATGTGATTATACTACAAGAGCTTTCTTAGGCTTATTGATAATATAAAATATTATTAATGGAGTCTAGATCAGGAATTGGTAGTTTTAAACAGTTCTTGCTTATGTCCCCTTTGTACATACATACAAAATCTCCATGTACCATTAGAGTGTATGGAGTTCTAAGCTGGAAGGTCATAGCATGGAGAAGGAGTGAAAGGAGTTAGTTCCAGTGAGAGAAGACTGTAGTTAGGACCACAGTAATGGGAGTAGTCAGATTGGTGATAAATGTTGAAGGCAGAGCTGATGGCACTTGCCGAAGGATGGATTGTATGTGAGATGTAAATGAAAGAGGAATCATGTGGGCGTGATGGTACCTTTAACTGAGATGCAAAAGACTGTGAGAGGAACTCATTTTGAGCTGTCTTTGCTAATCAAGAGATAGGCTTGAAGTAGTTTCAGACATTCAAGTGGTGATGCTGAACTGGAAGTTGTATGTGTACTTGTAGAAGTGAAGGTAGAGGCCAGGTGTGAAGGTAGAGCCCTCCACTGCGATCAGAAGCACTGAAACTAGTGGGAAAGGGAGAGAGGAGGGATGTGGACCAACCTTTTGGAGCTCCTTCAGTGGTCAAGAAGATGAAGAGGATGCTGCAGTGGACTGGAGAAGGCAAGTTGTTGAGGAAAGCAGTTTGTGTGGACACTTTAAAACTGAGTGCTGAAAGTTTTAGATGTAAGCGTCAAAGGTGATACCCTTTTTTTTTTTTTTTTCATCAGTAGTCTCACCACTTGATATACTAAATGATCATTTTAGGATTCTGCTCTGAAATTCATGTGCATTTTAAAGCTGAGTGGCCTTATACGGTCATATCCTGTTCTTAGTCTTAAACTGTTAGAGAAAAGAATAAATAATGTGATTTGGTAAAATACTCGTTTCCACTCAAGTCATGGGTCAGATCAGGCATGATCACACTTTTATTTATTCCTAGTAGTTTTCATTTTAACTTTTTAAACTTCTGTTATTCTCTGTTCTCTGTAGTTTTAAGAGTCCCTTTGTCTGTTGCCTCATAGTTATTTTTTAAATTTCTTTGAAGTTAATCTTTGCCTGTTACTCTGTTCACTTTGTTTTAGGAAGCCTTTATCCTTTGCCATTGTCTTTGCATGAGGTGGCATGGCAGACTGTCTGAGAGCTGTTTCAGAAAGCTCCGGATTTGTGTCTTTGCTCTTCCACTCAGGAATTGTGAGATGTCTAGCAGTAGCTTAGAATGTTTGTGTGTGAAAGGAAATAATATTGATCTGAGAAGATTGTGAAATGTAAACAAGATGTACATTTTATAATACATAGCATGCAAACTACTTAGCAAATTGCTTACAAGGACTTCTTTACCCTGTTTCACATATACCACCTTCAATGTAATCCCCCTCTACACCCAGAGAGAACAGCCAGAATTTGGTTTTTCCATATTATAGTTTATTTTTTTCTAGATAACCTATAATTCCTTTGAAGGTAACATCTCTTTTTTCCACCCCTTCTGCTTTTATGATTTTGTCTTTTGTTTTCAACACATTGATTATAATGTGAAGAAAGAGTGAGAGAAAGTGAGTGTGTCTGTGTGTGTGTGTGGGGTGTGTGTGTGTGTTCATTCTATGAGGTTTGACTAGCTTCTTGAACGTAGGGGTTGATGTTTTTCTGCAGTTTTGGAACTTCCCCCATTGCCTCTCTCTGTACTGCCTCTGCCTCTCCCTGTTCTTCTGGGACTTTTTCGGCCTCTGTATGGATCCCACATGTCTCTCACGCTATGATCTGTTGTCGTTGTTCCTTCGCCTTAGCCTTTAGTTTTTATGTTTTTTTTTTTTTAATGACTTTGTCTTAGAATTCACTAATCCTGTCCTTTGATATGCCTTCTTTTAAGCCATCCAATGAGTTCTTAATGAAAGATATTTTGTCATTTGGTTCTAAAATGCTCACCAGATTTTTTCATGTAGACTACAGTTTTTTGTTGCGGTTCTCCATTTCTTCATCTATTTTTTTGTTCCTCATTTCATCTCTTTGATGTGGTAATCATACTTATTTCAAGGTTTTTATTTATTTTTACCCTGAATTGTTGGTTACACCTTGCCTGTCTACAGGCCCCAATGGTGTGATGTGAGAAGGATGGCCCTTTTCTCTGTTAGGCAGGAAAAGGAGGAGTGGTTGCCTCGTCCACAACAGATTGTGCTTGCATTGGGCGCTGGCTTGGAGATTTAGTAAGACGTGGTCCCTGTGTGGTTTGTCCTTGTGTTTTGGCTGTGGACATCCTGTGTTTTTGATGGAGCTTGGACAGGTGGGCATAGCTTCTCCCTCCTCAGCCCTCAGAGACTGCATGAGGTCTCCTTGTGTTCTGTGGAGGTCTTGGGCTGAGTGCTTCAGGCTCACACTCTGTGCAGCTTCAGCATAGGACAGATCCATGGAGGTGAGACAGTGTCAGGTCCCTTTGCTCAAACAGGAATTTGTCTTCATGACGCCGTGAGGCCACAGAACACTTCGCTCTGCCTCACACCCTTCCCCACACCCGCCACCTCATCAAAGCCAGTGTCTGGGGAAGACCTGCTTTGCCACTGAGGTTCCTCCAGTTTCTACTCTGTCACATCAGCCCAGGGTGAGGGCAAGTATTTCTGCTCGTTTTCTCTTACCCTAGTGGAACCCTTCATCCTAGGGAAGCCAGATGTGTGGCTGACCTGGAATCATCAAATGACATGGGGGAGGAAGTGGCATCTGTTCTTAGCATAGGTCCAAGGGCCCCTTTGTCCACCTGCTCCTCTAATTCATCTTGTTCTGGTAGCTCCCACAGCTTCCTCAATATCTTGAAGGACATTGTGCTTGTAATTAATCCCCCCTTTTTTGGTTGTTGCAGTAGCAGCTTTGGTTTGCAGGATCTATATATCCTATCAGGAAGTGGAAATTCCTAATTTTGTAGGGAACCGAGAAGTTTTAATTTATTAATTAGTCTTTAAAATTGTATGGAAAAAATTCTTATTAAGTGGAATAGTAGAAGGAAAGTGACGTAAGTAGATGTCTCATTATCTCCTTTCTGCGTTGGATGTGTGGTTCTTACCCTTCACAACATAAAGGAATATTTAATTTCTAGTTATAATATTGAAATCGTGTTTTTTTAGTAGCATTGAGAAAAGTTCAGAGACCAAATAGTACTCCTTATTGGTTTTGTTTGTGAGTTTATTTTTGTTTTAAAGATACAGGGTCTCCCTCTGTTGCCCAAGCTGGAGTATAGTGGTGCAGTGATAGCTCCCTGTAACGTCTACCTCCTGGGCTCAAAGTTCCTCCTTCTCAGCCTCCCAAGTAGCTGGGACTACAGGCATCCACCACCACACCCAGCTAATTTTTTTACTTTTTGTAGACACAAAGTCTCACTGTGTTGGCCAGGCTGGTCCTGAATTCCTGACCTCAAATGATCCTCCTGTCTCAACCTCCCACAGTGCTGTAGTTACAGGCAATAGCCGCCACTCCTAGCCACTACTCTTCATGTTCTCAATAAATGATTGATACTAGTTTTAAATGATCCTAATGCTAGTTTACTTGAGCTGTTTTTAAAGGATTTATTTAAATGTAAGTTTCCCAGTAAAGAAGGAAGAAATTTAGTTTGTTGAAGAACAATCAATATGATTTTATTCTCTGTCAATTTCCAGTGCCCTGACTGCATTGTGCATAGTATATGAGAAACAGAGGCAGATAAACATTTATTTTTTTTAATCAGGAAGGGAAAGGATTACAAAGTAATTTTTCCAAAATGATGGTCTTTTTACAGATTTAAAAAATATGTAATCTTACTGCATAAAATTTTTTCTCATATGATTTGATGAAAAATTTGGTTTTATTCTTGTGTATTTGTTAGGCATTGAAATAAAATGAGTGGTTTCTATAGTACTTTCTCTGCTTTATTCATTTAACGTTAATGAATTTGTTATGCTAAAGTAGAGATCCCTTATGAAATATACAGTAAATTTTTAAAATTCAAAATATCATATTGTATAATTCTTTATTAATCGGTCTTTTATTTCAAAATTTTGTTTACATTATATAATTTTACAATATAAAATTACATTATACAATTTTTATTATAAAGAAATAAAAGATTTTGACTAAAAGTATAACAATATAAATTAAAATAAAATAAATGGGTCATATTTTATCAATAGGATTTTTGGTAGGATCATAACCTACCAAAGTAAATGGATTATAAAAATTAGGATTATTAATTCTATATTTACAAATGTTTTTATACTAGAATATGTGATTTTATTTTATTTATTTATTTTTAGAGTTGGGTTCTCACCGTGTTGCCCAGGCTGGACTATGATCTTACTTTGAGAAGTTGAATATTATTATCTACATTTCCTTTGTTTTAAGAATTTCCCAACAGTGTCTTATGAAAATGTCACTGATGCATCTCTGCCACCGAAGTAGCACAGTGTCGGCCCTGGTCCTGGTCGCTCAGGGGCAGTGGTGTGCACTTTCGTCTTGTTTGCTTTTGTCCCTGTCTTTATCATATTTCTTCCCCTTATTTCTGGGAGAAAACGAGTTTTGTTTTATTTTGGGAGCTTATCCCTCTGTTTATGTCATACACAAGCAATATGGGATATATTGTATTCTGAGGTTTAAAAATGTAACAAATTTTCTTTTTTCACAATACTAATGAAAAAGTTGTTGAATACCATTGATTTTCCATTATTATTGTTCTTTACAGAAGAGCTTCAGTAACTTGTCTGGGTTCAAAAATTAGCAGTTATTGGGAGCAAGATTCGAAGTAAATCAGTCTCTGTCCAGAGCCTGTGTGACATAAACTGAATCCTGACTCCTTATTTCAGCACCTCCCTATGACATCATGATATGGCTACTGTTGTAGGTCCTTTCTACTTAATTGTATTGATAAGTTATTACTGCCAAAGTATACGCCTTTGATTATGTTCCTTTCTTGCTCCACAAACAAAACAAAGCAATAGTGTCCCATGCCTCCCAGTAACGTTTTGAGGTTTTCTATGTTGTTCCAATCTCTATGTAAAATGTATCTAAGTATGGACTGTGTTTACTTCTCCAGCACGATTCATTTGGACTTGGGATGTGAATATGATTATACTCCTGAGTGTGCAAATGCATGACTGAATGTACTGGATGCTCTTGTATGAAAGGACAATCATAAATTTGTTGGTATTCTGCCACTTCTCTTTGATTTATCCAACTAAAGAGAATTCCTTGCTGATGGGTAATTATCATATTATATTTCTGGTTACTTCGGCTGATGTTGAGTTTGAGGTGAAAAATTAGATGTTTCACCTTCTGATTCAACCCCTCTGGTTCATTTTCTGAAAGAGCTAAATGGAATTTTCTTTCCAAAATTAAGATTTCATTAATTATCAAGAGCTTTTAGTTGTGGAAATAAAAATCAGAAAGACCTTTTGGGTCAGTTAGCGTCCTCTGTCAGGTTTTCACTTGCCCTGTCTACTCTTTATTTGTAGTCCATTTTGTCATAAGAATTGGGTACTTCCCTTAGGAAAAATTCCGTTTCTACAAATGCATTTAAAAACCTTTCTAAATGTTTATGGCTCTTAGTCTTGACCCATTTCTTACTTTGTTATGTCACAATATTATTGGCATTTTGTTTGGTGGCTTTGACTTATTTAAACCTAGAATTTGGCATTTTATTTGTGTATTTTAACAGAATAGTGATACAATCGGATATGACATTTGTCATTTAAATTGATATCCATGAAATTCAATAAGCAAAGTATTATTCTAATAAGTACCAATTCTAGTCTGTATAAATTGCTGAATTCTAACCTGTATAAATTTTAACATGCAAATATATTAATGATTTTGACTTTTGATCAATATTTGTGTCGATAAAGACATGAACTTATTAAATTGGGGGTATAATTATGTACTAGATAATAAATAAGGAATTATTTTCGAAAGACCTTTATTACATTACATTTATTTTCCTTTTCTCTGTTAAAATTGCTAAGGGCCTCATTGATTCCCTTATGTGTTTGTGCACAAAAAAATTATCTTTGAATGAAATCTTGTTATTTTATGTTAATTACAATTAGGGTTGATTTTTTATTGATCTGAAAGTTGATTATGTTCAGAAATTTCAGCAAATATCTTGAATGCAGGCTCTAAGAGTTTCCATCTTAGCTGATGCAGTGTCAGTTTAGTTGGTAGTGAGGCTCCCAGCTAATGTAGGGATATCATGCTGTTTTTATAGGAGAAACATGTTACAGGTAAAACATCTCATTGGTCATTTACTCTTTTGCAATTTGGATTTCTGGTTCTTTCTCACCATTTGCAGGGAGTGAGTGTTGGTGCCTTTTCTATAGTCCTGTTGTTTTTCTTGTTGTATCTCAATGATGTCTGAATACAAAACGTAATTACAGTGTCTTTCTATCATAGTTGCTCTTGCTGAGATAAAGTTTATATTGTTCATTTTATAAATAGCTCCCACATGTCCCCTTGTTTGCTTTTTGGTTGGCATTTTTCCCTGAAAATCACTTCACCAATATTCAGTCAATTTAGAAAAATATATGTGATAATTTATATGTAAAAATAGGTAACTTTTATGATACAATTTTAGTTTATAAAATAAAAAATATGAAGGAAAATTGTGCATTTCTTTACTTCACAGCATTTAGTTATAAATTGGTCTCAAAATTACTATGACACTATTTCAGACTTTTTTTTTTAAATAAATGAGTATCGATTTTTGCATTTATTAAGACTTGTGTATGTTCAAAATCCGCTGCAGATTGTCTTGGGCGTGTACACTTGATCTTAGCCACGAGCTGAGAAGTTATGTTCAGGGCTTATGATGCTACTTCTAAATTATTACATCCTCCAGAGAAGCCTGTAGTGTTGGAGCAAACTATTTTAAGTGCGACCATGAGGTGTTTTTTGTGGACCATTTTAAAGCCAGTGATAGGTTCTAAAGCAATCTCAACCTGAGAGAGGTGGAATGGGTTGGTTATCTGCAGTCTAGCAACCCTTCATAGCTATCGTATTCTGGATTTCAATTCGGCACTTTATGTATTGGCTCAAAGTTTCGTGATCCGATCTTTTGAAGTGTACAAAGTAAATCTTCAAGGTGATAGTTTATCCAAGTGTAAATGTGTTGCACTAGTTCAGCTTGGAAATTTGAGGTGATTTTTGGCATCATTGCATACATCTGGTTTGTGTCCTGTGCTGTGCACGTTTGGTGAATCTGCCTGTGCCCACGTCTCCCTTGTGTGTTAGTAGCAGGAGGCATAACTGTTTCTCTTTCGAGTGTAGCGCCGTCCTGGAACCTGTGACTACTTGTCCATGGGTCAAGTTGTCTCACATTTGATTTGTTAAAATGAATTGTTCTTCTGTTCCAGACATGTGGAGAATTAGGTTTGTGTGCTACATTTTTTTTGGACGTTGTAATTTCTATATTCTTCAGACATTGTAGTATTTGTTTCTTACATTGTACCTATATATATTACACATGCAATACGTGTTTATTAACCTGAGTTTGATTTTTTGCACATACACGTAAAATGGCTACTTGAAGATTTTTATTTTAGCTTATCAAATGAAATTTGTTCACTGTCCTTCTTTTGACTAAAATAAGCAAAGCTCCTTTTACACACAGATGTATTTTAATTCAGCAGCTGTATTCTTACACTTTTTTAGAAACATACTTTAGCCAAATCAAAAATCCAAATGCAAAATATAGCACAGAGAAATATCACACGTATTTATGGCCCTCTCTGGAGGACTGAGGAATAGATTGCATTCACTCATAGGTGGCCTGCTTCCAATCCTGACAGTCATCATTCCATACATTTCAGTAATATAACTTTAAAACGTATTTTTCATTGTATTTAACTGGTTTGAAGGCCACTGAACAGTAAAAAAAAAAAAAAAAAAAAAAAAAAGCTGAACATGAATAAAGACTAAAGCATTTTACCATGACTCTTGATAAATCATAAAGAAAACAGTTTTTCTTTCTGTCTCCCTCCTGCCCTTCTGCACTGAGACATGTCACAGCTGGAAACATGGCTTGCTTGTGACATGTCTTTTACCTCCCTGAGAGATGGGACCACATGTCAACAAAACACTGAAGTCCCCCAGCCGCCTCAGTCAGGTGTTCAGAATTCGGAGCCTCTGTAAAAGTTCATTATTGAAACTGTAGGGAGTTTACTATGGAAAAGGCCTGTAAAAAGGAGCTGTAATATATTTGTGTTTGGGTAAAAGTATTCACACTATGTGTCTGGTATCTTGTTACATCAGGGCTGAATCAGTTACTCTAAGATGCTTTTTGCCCTTCCCTATGTAATTTTTATGAGCAAAATTTTCCTTTACTTAAAAGGAAGTTCGTTTTGGTTGTCCGTTCTGAGAGTCATCTTTAAATACAGAATGTATAATATCCTGTGAGGGTGAACGGCCTTCCTAATCCAAGGATATCGAAGTTTAACAGTGTGACTTTGAGGCTAATTTTACAAGCATACAAGGCCTACATGATCACCGCAGTGTCATCCTTGGGCACTGAATTCCTAATGGGCGTTCCTGGGCAGAACCATTGGTGGAGATGAGAGGATGCTGGGTTTGCCACTCACAGGAGGCAGAGCCCAGGGAGCTCAGGACATGGCATTCCTAGGACTGGACCTGTGCTCTTTCCTTTGTTCCTCCTTGTGTCCTTTGTCTGTCATAGTCTGTAGCCAAGAGTATAGCTGTGAGCCTTCTGAGTGGGTCACCGGAATGTGTGTGGGTGGTCTTGGGGATCCCCAAAGGCACCATGCTGGGTTTGCCTCCAGATCTCCCTGCAGTCCCCAACCTGACGCCCTGTTACTCTCCTGAATATTTTTCTGCATTCTTCACTCCTTACATGACCTTAGCTGACTGACAGTGGATTGCCCTCCCCTGTGAGATTGTAGTGCTGTGAAGCCTTTGTTCATTGCGCTGCCTCTGGTGGCCGGCGCAGTGCCTGGCCTGTAGCAGGGCTCCAGAGGTAATTATTGAAGGATGATTGTGTGAATGAGAGAGCTGGTATTTAAAATCAGCACTGAAGGAGGGCAGTGAAGAGTATTACAGAAGAAGAAAGGAGGGATCAGGATAATGAAGACGGTGGCTTACCTTTGGGAAGAGTTTTGTGCAGGTGTGAATAGAATCGATTTTCCAGTGTAAGGGAAGCAATTGGAAGACAGGACTGGAAAGACTGTATTTCAGGATTTGCAGCACAGAATAGATGGGAGGTTTGCGTGTGCACAAAACCTGACGAGGGCAGGCAGCAGGTGTCCAGGGAGCTTGGAGCAGGCCCCACAGGCAAACTGCCCAGGGATCCATGATGTCTAGTAGCCATTTGGGTTGGTGAGCAGCCCTGCAGACCCCAGAGAGCTGTCCTCAGTGAGGCTGGGCATGGTGGGGTCTGCATTCCAGGGATTCACACTCGTCAGTCAGGTCATCTCCACCTATTGTGGATGGCTCTCAGGACCCTCGAACTGCTTCAGGGACAACGAGTTAACTGTCACTAGTGTAACAGTGCTGTTTTGGGGCAAAGTGAAAGACTGCAGTGCTGGGGACTACTGCGTGATCAACTTCTGTTAGCTGACATTGTGAGGTAGTTTACCTGTGCTCTTTTATTTTGTTCTTAACCAGTCCTTCAACCTTGCCATTCTGGGAAAGTTGAAAGCTATTAAATTCCAGTGGCTTTAGGTGGCAAGCTAAAGCTTGACCTGGAACACAAGTACATCTGATCCCAGAGCCCTCGTTCTTTTCACTGCCACAGATTGGGACCTACAATGACAGTTCAGTCTTAGGAACAGAAGTCTGTGATGGAAGATGTCATGAAAATTGGACGTCACCTACGCCGTGAAAGTTGTGGGAAAGGAAACTAGGGACGGTAAAGCAGGTGGTTGGAATTGCAGTCTGGCTCAGGAAAAGAGGGAGAGTGATACTCTACAAAGTCTGGCTGAGGGGCACATGGTAGCAGACAGCACCAGTCATAGGCAGAAGGCTAAGAATGCTTAGGCGTGTATGTTCTTTCTCAACCCCTCATTTCTTCAGAGATTGAGCAGGGACATCATCTCTCTTCAGTTCTGTGATCGATGCCTTGTCTACAGAGGAGCTGCAGAATGGAAAGAAAGTTTAGGTACTAGTGTTATTAGGTTGGTGCAAAAGTAATTGCTGCATTTGCCATTAAAAGTAATTCCAAAAACCACAATTACTTTTGCACCAACCTAATATTTTGCAAAGACGTAATTGAGAAGTTTTAGACTTAGTTCTCAAGGCATTGAGAAGCTATGCAGTATTATTTTTGTTATACTTCACATTCTGTGGTACATGTGCAGAACGTGCAGTTTTGTTACATAGGTATACACATGCCATGGTGGATTGCTGCACTCATTAACCTGTCACCTACATTAGGTATTTCTCCTAATGCTATCCCTCCCCTAGTCCCCCACCCCCCAACAGGCTCTGGTGTGTAACGATCCCCTCCCTGTGTCCATGTGTTCACATTGTTCAACTCCCACTTATGAGTGAGAACATGTGCTGTTTGGTTTTCTGTTCTTGTGTTAGCTTGCTGAGAATGATGGTTCCCAGCTTCATCCATGTACCTACAAAGGACATGAACTCATCCTTTTTTATGGCTGCATAGTATTCCATGGTGTATATGTGCCACATTTTCTTTATCCAGTCTGTCAGTGACGGACATTTGGGTTGGTTCCAAGTCTTTGCTATAGTGAATAGTGCCGCAGTAAACATACATGTGCATGTGTCTTTATAGCAGAATGGTTTCTATAATCCTTTGGATATATACCCAGTAATGGGATTGCTGGGTCAAATGGTATTTCTAGTTCTAGATCCTTGAGGAATCGCCACACTGTCTTCCACAATGGTTGAACTAATTTACACTCCCACCAAAAGTGTAAAAGCATTCCTATTTTTTCACATCCTCTCCAGCATCCGTTGTTTCCTGACTTTTTAATGATCGCCATTCTAAGTGACATGAGATGGTATCTCATTGTGGTTTTGATTTGCATTTCTCTAATAACCAGTAATAATGAGCTTTTTTTTCATATGTTTGTTGGCTGCATAAATGTCTTCTTTTGAGAAGTGTCTGTTCATATCCTTTGCCCACTTTTCGATGCAGTTGTTTGTTTTTTTCTTGTAAATTTAAGTTCTTTGTAGATTCTGGTTATTAGCCCTTTGTCAGATGGAATGATTGCAAAATTTTTCTCCCATTCTGTAGGTTGCTTGTTCACACTGATGACAGTTTCTTTTGCTGTGCAGAAGCTCTTTAGTTTAATTAGCTCACATTTGTCAATTCTGGCTTTCGTTGCCATTGCTTTTGGTGTTTTAGACATGAAGTCCTTGCCCATGCCTATGTCCTGAAGGGTATTGCCTAGGTTTTCTTTTAGGATTTTTATGGTTTTAGGTCTTACATTTAAGTCTTTAATTCATCTTGAGTAAAATTTTGCATAAGGTGTAAGGAAGGGATCCAGTTTTAGTTTTCTGGGTATGGCTAGCCAGTTTTCCAAACACCATTTATTAAATAGGGAATCCTTTCCCCATTGCTTGTTTTTCTCAGGTTTGTCAAAGATCAGATGGTTGTTGATGTGTGGTGTTATTTCTGAGGCCTCGGTTCTGTTCCTTTGGTCTATATATCTGTTTTGGTACCAGTACCATGCTGTTTTGGTTACTGTAGCCTTGTAGTATAATTTGAAGTCAGGTAGCGTGATGCCTTCAGCTTTGTTCTTTTTGCCTAGGATTGTCTTGGCTATGTGGGCTCTTTTTTGTTTTCATATGAAGTTTAAAGCAGTTTTTTTTTTTTTTTTTTTTTTCAATTCAGTGAAGAAAGTCAATGGTTGCTTGATGGGGATAGCATTGAATCTATAAATTACTTTGGGCAAAAAGGCCACTTTCACAATCTTGATTCTTCCTATCCATAAGCATGGAATGTTTTTACATTTGTTTGTGTCCCCTCTGATTTCCTTGAGCAGTGGTTTGTAGTTCTCCTTGAAGAGGTCCTTCACATCCTTTGTTTGTTGTATTCCTAGGTATTTTATTCTCTTTGTAGCAGTTGTAAATGGGAGTTCACTCATGATTTGGCTCTCCATTTGTCTGTTATTGGCATATAGGAATTTCATATCCAGCTTCATAAGCGAAGGAGAAATAAAATCCTTTACAGACATGCAAATGCTGAGAGATTTTTGCAGCCAGCAGGCCTGCCTTACGAGAGGTCCTGAAGGAAGCACTAAACATGGAAAGGAACAACCGGTACCAGCCACTGCAAAAACATACCAAATTGTAAAGACTGTTGACTCTATGAAGAAACTGCATCAACTAACCGGCAAAATAACCAGCTGGCATCATAATGACAGGATCAGATTCACACATAACAATATTAACCTTAAGTGTAAACGGGCTAAATGCCCCAATTAAAAAACACAGACTGGCAAATTGGATAAAGAGTCAAGACCCACTGATGTGCTGTATTCAGGAGACCTATCTCACATGCAGAGACACACATAAGTTCAAAATAAACGGATGAAGCAAGCAAATGGGAGAGCAAAAAAAAAAGCAGGAGTTACAATTCTAATTTCTGACAAAACAGACTTTAAACCAACAAAGATCAAAAGAGACAAAGAAGGGCATTACATAATGGTAAAGGGATCAATGCAACAAGAAGAGCTAACTAGCCTAAATATATATGCACCCTATAAAGGAGCACCCAGATTCATAAAGCAAGTTCTTAGAGACCTACAAAGGGACTTAGACTCCCACACAATAGTAGTGGGAGACTTTAACACCCTACTGTCAATATTAGAATGATGAGACAGAAAATTAACAAAGTTATTCAGGACTTGAACTTAACTCTGGACCAAGCAGACCTAATAGACATCTTTAGAACTCTCCACCCCAAATCAACAGAATATACTTTCTTCTCAGCACCTCATTGCACTTATTCTAAAATTGACCACATAATTGGAAGTAAAACATTCCTCAGCAAATGCAGAAGAACAGAAATCATAACAAACAGTCTCTCAGACCACAGTGAAATCAAATTAGAACTCAAGATTAAGAAACTCACTCAAAACCACACATCTACATGGAAACTGAACAACCTGTTCCTGAATGACAACTGGGTAAAGACTGAAGTGAACGCAGAAATAAAGATGTTCTTTGAAACCAGTGAGAACAAAGACAAAACGTACCAGAATCTCTGGGACACATTTAAAGCAGTGTGTAGAGGGAAATTTATAGTACTAAATGCCCACAAGAGAAAGCAGGAAAGATCTAAATTCAACACGCTAACATCAAAATTAAAAGAACTAGGGAAGCAAGAGCAAACAAATTCAAAAGCTAGCAGAAGACAAGCAATAACTAAGATCAGAGCAGAACTGAAGGAGATAGAGATACGAAAAACCCTTCAAAAAAAATGAATGAATGCAGGAGCTAGTTTTTTGAAAAGATCAACAAAATAGGCTGCTAGCAAGACTGATAAAAAAGAAAAGAGAGAAGAATAAAATAGGTGCAATAAAAAATGATAAAGGGGATATCACCACTGATCCCACAGAAATACAAACTACCATCAGAGAATACTATAAACACCTCTACACAAATAAACTAGAAAATCTAGCAGAAATTGATAAATTCCTGGACACATACACCCTCCCACGTCTAAACCAGGACAAAGTCAAATCCCTGAATAGACTAATAACAAGTTCTGAAATTGTGACAGTAATTAATAGCCTACCAACCAAAAAAAGTCCAGGAACAGACACATTCACAGCCGAATTCTACCCGAGGCACCAAGAAGAGCTGGTACCTTTCCTTCTGAAACTATTCCAAAGAATAGAAAAAGAGGAATCCTTCCTAATTCATTTTGTGAGGTCAGCATCATCGTGATACCAAAACCTGTAAGAGCCACACCAAAAAAAGAAAAGTTCAGGCCAGTATCCCTGATGAACATCGATGTGAAAATCCTCAATAAAATACTGGCAAAGCAAATCCAGCAGCACATCAAAAAGCTTATCCACTACTGTCAAATCACCTCCATAACTGGGATGCAAGGCTAGTTCAACATCTGCAAATCAATAAATGTAATCCATCACATAAACAGAACCAATGACAAAAACCACATGGTTATCTCAATAGATGCAGAAAAGGCCTGCGACAAAATTTAACACCCTTTCATGCTAAAAACTCTCAATAAACTAGGCATCAATGAAACATATCTCAAAATAATAAGAGCTATTTATGACAAACCCACAGCCATTATCATGCTGAATGGGCAAAAACTAGAAGCATTCCCTTTGTAAACCAGCACCAGACAAGTATGCCCTCTCTCACCACTCCTATTCAACATAGTATTGGAAGTTCTGGCCATGACAGTCAAGCAAGAGAAAGGAATAAGGGGTATTCAAATAGGAAAAGAGGAAGTCAAATTTTCTGTCTTTGCAGATGACATGATTGTATATTTAGAAAACCCCACCATCTCAGCCCAAAATCTCCTTAAGCTGATAATCAACTTCAGCAAAGTCTCAGGATACAAAATCAGTGTTTTTTTAAATATGGTTTTGAAATTTATTTATATTGTTAAACAATAAAACTTAGTTTTAATATGAACAGAATGTGGGTGTCAGCATTAGGTGGTCAAAAGTGTGTGCCGATAGGAAACTGAAAACCCGGGCTGTGGTTCTGTGTGTCTATAGTGTCTGGCTGTGTGGTCTTGGTTTTGTCAGGTTTTGCCCTTCTGTATTTTAAATGGGAGGGTTATGATGTATTGATTCTTATGTGATCATGCCTTCGTAGCATTAGCTAGCAATAGAATTTTCTGTCCCTTTGTTATATTATTGCATTTCCACATGGTGATATATAGGAAATTTAAAATACTCCGGAAATGTTTAGGGTATGTGGTGTATTGTCACAGGAATCCAGTCTGAAATGAGATGGAAACTGTGATTGGCACTAAGCTAGCACAAAGCATCCGTCTATAAGAGCTCACCTAACTACATACACTAAACTGTTTGGCTATAGAATTTTTACTTTTTAATCTATGGTTGTATTTTATACTCTTACAGAGTCAGCTTTTTCTTGTCATTCAATAAATAGCAAAAAGAATTTCCCTTGAGTTTTTATTATTAGGTTACTTTACTTTTGTACAACTTTCAGAAACTTTCTTCAGTTGTCTATTTTTGGTTTTGTATTAGAGGACTAATGTTGCCCTCAATGAAGGTGTTTCTTCAAGTCTGTATGCAGGTAAGTCTAGATGTGTGGTTATATTTCTGGTTATATGGCAATATATGGTGAATTTTAGACAACTGACAGGAGAGAGAGAGAGAGAGAGAGAACACCATGTCCTTAGCCTGTATCCTGCACACTTTCTCTTTCTGCATTTTATTTCATTTATCTCAGTCATAACTTGTCAAGGTTACATATAATACTCTTCTCAAGGCTGATCTCTTAGGCAATTGGCTGAAGAGCTGTGTGTGTGGTAGTGTTTGAATGAGCTCCATTTTCTTGAGAAACAGTAAGAACAAGTTTCACAAATTAAGGGACTGTCTTTATGCTCTCCTTTGGGAAATACCCATCTCATATCTACATTTGTGGTGGTTGTAGGGTCAGGTTGGGTGAGGGATTCAGGAGACTTGTTTATCAGTAATTTTAATATTTTCCTCTAAAACCAAACATAGAATTTCTACATCTACTGGGATGTCTGATTTTCCCTTATTAGTACGCAGTGTCCCAACTCCCCAAGTAGAGCAGAAATTTGGGAACACTGACAGCATGAGGGTTAATGTATCAGTAAGCAGTGATGTCATCTTCTAGAGCTAATTTGCCATCTCTGTGCTGTGGAATAGGGCAGACAAGACCATTTTCAAACTCCCTGTATTCTGAATGAATGTTTTTAGACTTTGTATTGAATCAATTTTCAAATTATAGAAAAGTTGTGAACATCATACAAGGAATTTCTGTATCTTCTTTGTCCAGAGACCCCATTCAGGTTTCCCCTGTCCCAATAATCCCTTCATAGCAAAAGGATCCAAGACCAGTTGTCATGTCCTCCTTAGTTTCCTTCAACCTGGAGCAGTTCTGTAGTTTCTCCTTAACTTTCTGACCTTGACATTTCAAAGACTAGAGACTAGTTGTTTGGAAAATGTCCCTCGGTTTGGGTTGATCTCATGTTTTCTTACTGTTAGATCCAGAGTATGTATTTTATATTGAAAAGCATATGTTTTTTTTGGAAAAATACTCGGAGGTGATGAAAAGTTCCATTTCTTTTTGTACTTTCACCCACTTGGTTTAGTATTCATTGATGTTTCTAGCCTGACTTAGTAATATAATGGTTGCCAAATATAGACTTTATGTTTTGATTTTTCTGTTGACACTTCTTTTGACTTTATTTTTGTTCATTTGCTGGTATCGGTTTGTGCTCCTCATTTTTTGTTTTATTCATTGAGTTATACTCCATTCCTTTCTTTTTTTTTTTTTTTTTTTTTTTTTTGTTTTTTCTGATGCTCCATCATCCCGGATTTGTCATATGGGAGCCTCATCAAGTCACCTCACGTGTCCTTTTGATGTGTCTTTATCATTCTTTAAGCACTTCTTTCTTTGCTGTCAAAACAGGAAATCATAGGCCTATTTTGTTATTTCTTTGACCCAGCCCTGGAATTGTCTATTTCTCCAAAGAGCCCTGTTTCCTTTTAGTAGACAATGGCATTTAGAAACCAACATCAGATGCTAAGAGATCCTTATGGCTGCTTGGATGTCACTGTTTCCAGGACCCCTTAGTAGACAGAGCTGCCAGGTTTGCACACATTTGCATCTGTGTGTATTTCTAAGTCTGTCTTCATGTGTTGACAGCCGTTAAGTCACACTAATACCACCAATTCCAATTCTGATCCGACCTCACAGGTTTGATTTTAGCCTTTAGCCCTCCCATGTTTGTTTGTACCTCCCATCTGTGAGGAGATGAACTCTACCTTACATTATACTTAATATTTGTTCATCGTTTGTTTTATAACCCTATACGTAGCTGATTTCTGGTGCTGCTGGTCAGCCTCGTTACTCAGGTGCCCCTTCTCCTGGGCCACTGCTGCCTCTGCACCGCCTTTCTGCTCCGTTCTGTACCCTCCTTTCCACTGCTCTGCTTCCTTCGCGGCCAGTTCAGGTTGGCTTCCTAGATTTTGGGCTAACTGGGACAACCAGAGTGAGATTCTTAATACATTAATCTGTTGAGTTCTGGTTGGCTTTGATGAGAGGCACAGAAAGTTGTTGGCATTCCTAATTTTCATGTTTCACATTTCCCCTGGAGATACCTGGATATTCCTTATGCCTTACTGGCTGCTTCAGTGGGGCCTCGACAAGAGCAGAGGCCGCCTTCACTGCCAGGCTTTTTCTCGTTTTCTCAGCCGAGTGAGCAATGCTGTGGCCAGGAAAAGTTTCCACATAAAATAGCTGTTACTCCGCTGCTGGACAAGGGTCTTCCTTTCACCCAGATTTATATCTGACAAGGCTGCTAGAATCAATTAGTTGAAAAAATACTCCCAAGTTAGTGAATGAATAACGTTTGTAGATGGAGTTATTTAGTTAGTCCATTAAAATAACGATGAATGTCTATCAGAAGCATTCATTTGTTTTTATCACTGCTTATGGGAACCTGTTCTTGCCACCACTATATAGCTAGAAGGTTCTGCTGATTCTATGCTGTTCCTGGTGTATGCTAGAAAACGTCTTTCAGAAACCTAGAGTAGGAGCCACGTTTCTGTTTTCATGTGTCTCACTGCACTTTTCTTTAAAAAAAGCTGTTTCTGTGCATGTATTAAGAGCACAGTCTTTGTAGTGAAACAGACCCAAGTTTAAATACCAGTGTGATACTTACTGGTGGGTTATCTGTGGCGAGTTGTGTCACCTCTCTGATTTTATTTTCCTAATGCATAAAAGGGGTTAATTTTCATTGTTGCCTTATTGGATTATGATTAAATGAAATAGTGAATATAAATTCTCAGCACAGTACTTGCTGCCTTGGTGCTAACCCTCCTCCTCCCCCTCCCCCTCTGCCTCCTTGTCTGTAACTGACAAATCAGACACAATGGAAAGACCCCCACATGTTGTGTTGGTTAAACAGGGGACCAGTGGACAGCAACTTAAAAAGCACATTATTTTATTTTATTTTTTTATTTTTATTTTTCACTTTTGAGACGGAGTCTCACTCTGTCGCCCAGGCTGGAGTACAGTGGCGCGATCTCGGCTCACTGCAAACTCCACCTCCCGAGTTCACACCATTCTCCTGCCTCAGCCTCCTGAGTAGGACTATTTTTAGTAGAGACAGGGTTTCACTGTGGTCTCAATCTCCTGACCTCGTGATCCGCCCCCCTCGGCCTCCCAAAGTGCTGGGATTACGAGTGTGAACCTTCGCACCCGGCCCACATTTTCAAAGTATACTTAATTACATGGGGAAATTCTTCATGTTCCACATTTTAATAGCTTAATTCTAATCTTTACATTTACATAAAATAAAAAGAGCTGTCACATGACACACAACATAAAATATTAAAATTAAATAGACATGGTCTTTTGACGATGGGCTGTTTATCCATCATTTTAATTTTTTGCTTTATGCTTTTCTGAGTAGCCTATAATCAAATGCACTATGTTTAGTAATGTAGAATCATTTGTAATAGGCACTCAGTAAATGGTTAGTACTGTTATTAACCTGTGAATTCCCTTTGTATAATCAAAAACCCCCAATTTTAATTTCTCTTAGTTGTCATAGTTTGATTAATCCATTCTAACCTTACCTGTTTATAAGATCTTGGATAGCAACTCCCAGATCTCGATTTGACTTTCTTGAAAAGAAAACTGGCAGAGACTTTCAAAGCAATGTTCAGCATTTCTGTAGCTCTAATTTGGGTGAGGGGGAACAGAGATTTAGTGTTTCGAGTATAGGCTTCACTAAATTTTGAGCCCAGATTGAAGGAAATCTGCCCCAGGAATTAAATAATTTTAAAGGATGAGGCTTGCTACCAGGAGTAGAGACAAAAACACTCTGGAATGATAATTATTGCTTTAGATTTCTTTTTGTTTGTTTCTTATATTAGGTTTTATAGCGCCTTTAAGAGGATGAGGTTTCTGGATCACATTTAAAAAACTGCTGATTCTAGTCTTTCACCTAAGAGAGCCTTTTATTTTAATTTACAAACTTTTTAATTTAAAAATTGTGATGAATTACATTGTTATGGACTCAGTTGTTTCTCCAAATATCCTGCATTGAAGCCCTAACTCCCATTGTGACTGTATTTGGAGACAGGGCCTTTACAAAAGTGGTCAGTGTAGTAGGTTACATGAGTTTATAAGGGAGGGACCCTATTTTGATGGGACTGGTTTCCTTGTACAAAGAGGAAGAGATGATAGGGAATGAGAACAGAGAAAAGACCACGTGCATACACAGTGAGAATGTGACCATCCTCAACTGAACAAGAGAGGCCTCAGGAGACACCAACCCTAATGACACCTTGGTCTTGGACTTCCAGCCTTCAGAACTGGGAGAAAATATTTGTTGTTTAAGCCACCCAGTCTGTGGTATTTTGTTACAGCAGCCCTAGCAAACTAATGTATACCCACATATAATTTACCATGTTAATCTTTTTAAAGATTATTTTATTTTACTTTATTTATTTATTTATTTATTTACTTATTTTGAGACAAGGTCTTGCTCTGTTGCCCAGGCTGCAGTGCTGTAGCGTGATTATAGTTCACGGCAGCCTTGACCTCCCGGCTCAAGCGGTCCTCCCACCTCAGCTTCCCTAGTAGCTGGGACTACAGGAGCACGCCCCTAAGCCTGACTAATTTTTGTTTGTTTTTTGTCAATATGGACGGGGTTTTGATATATTGTCCAAGCAGGTCTTGAACTTCTGGGCTCAAGCAGTCTGCCCGACTAAGCCTGCCAGAGTGCTGGGATTGCCACTGCACCTAGCCAGATTTGATTTTTTTAATTGACAAATAATGTTTGTACATAGCGCCCATAGTGTTGTTTTGGTTAATGTATGGTGTATGTATGTATAATGTATGTAATGCATGGTGTATGGTGTAATGTATATAATGTATGGTGTAATGTATGTAGTGTATGGTGTGTGGTGTAATGTATATAATGTATGGTGTATGGTGTGATGTATATAATGTATAGTGTAATGTGTATAATGTATGGTGTATGGTGTGATGTGTATAATGTATGGTGTGATGTATATAATGTATGGTGTAATGTATATAATGTATGGTGTATGGTGTGATGTATATAATGTATGGTGTATGGTGTGATGTATCTAATGTATGGTGTGATGTATCTAATGTATGGTGTGTGGTGTGATGTATCTAATGTATGGTGTGTGATGTGATGGATCTAATGTGTGGTGTAATGTATATAATGTATGTTGTGATGTATATAATGTATGGTGATCAGCTCGGTGTAATTGGTATGTCCATCATCTGAAACATTTATCATTTATTAGTGTTGGGAACATTCAGTTTCTTCCTTCTAGCTATTTGAAACTGTATAATATATTATGGTTAAATGTCATCCTACAGTGGTATCTAACCCTAGAACTTATTCCTGCTATGGAACTGTAATTTTTTGTCATTTAACCAATATCTCCCTATCCCTCCCTTCCCCTTACCCTTCCCAGCCTCTCATATCCTCTGTTCTACTTTTTGCTTCTATGTGATCAACTTTTTTAGCATCCACATACGAGTGAGAACATGCAGTGTTTATAACTTCCTGTTCCTGGCTTATTTCACTTAAGGGAATGTCCTCCAGTTCCATCTATATTGCCAAAAATGATAGGATTTCATTCTTTTTGATGGCTGAATAGTATTTCATTGTGTATGTATATACCATGTTTTCTTTATCCATTCTTCTGCTGTTGGACACCTAGGTTGACTGCATATCTTGGCTGTTGTGAATAGCACTGTAGTAAACATAGGAGTAAAGGCATCTCTATGATACAGTGGTTTCCTTTTGTTTGATTAAAAGCATTTTTCAGTGTACAGTTCAACATTAAGTACCTTGACGTGATTTCTCAGCTATCACCACTATCCATCTCTTGAACTGTTGTCTTCTTGCAAAATGGAAACTATGTATCCTTTAAACAGTAACTCTCCATTTTTTTCCTTCACCCCACCCTTTGCATCTACCATTCTACTTTCCGTGTCTATGATTTTGACAATTGTAGGAACCTTACGTAAGTGCAGTCATGTATTATTTGTCCTTTTGTTCCTGACTGATTTCACATAGCATAATATCCTCAAGGTGAAGCTTTGTTGTACAACGGTAGTCTTTCCTTCCTTTTTAAGGCAGAATAATATTACACTGTGTGTAAATATCACATTTTGTTTATTTATTCATCCATCTGTGGTTACTTGGTTTGCTTCCACCTTTTGGCTAATGTGAATGATGCTGCCTTCCCATCCATCGATGCCACGTGTCTCCCTCCCCCTGCCTTGCTGTGCGTCACCCTGAGTGTGGGGACCTCTCCATATACCTGATGCCACATGCCACCCCCACCCCTGCTGTGTGCCACCGTGTGCGTGGGGGGCTCCCTATGCTCCTGATGCCCTTTATCTCCCACCCTCCATGTGCTGCAGCCCTGGGCACGGTTACTTTGCCACCTGCCCTGCTCCTGGCAGTTCTCTCGTGGCTGCCTCTGACAAGTCCACTGTCCGTCTGGACTTACACCTTACACTAAGGTTTGTAACATGCAGCATAGGTGCTGTGAAAATACTTCACTTCTCTTGGCTTGATCAATCAAGGTGAGCACTTGGAGAGTCTTCACGTGGGAAGATGATTCACTAAACTCTGAGTGTGTTTGTGCTGGGTTCCTACACCCTGAGGCTTGATTTTCCTGTCTCACAGAAGATGTTGAGGCTCCGAGAGGTTGCGTGCCTTTTCAGTAACCCATATTAAGTGGCAACAATGATTTTTGAGCTCATGTTTTTCTGATCATAGTGCTCATGTGCTTTACTTCTCCAAGGTGGGTAAGACAGTCAGATTTATCTTGTAAAGTGATCCACCTTGGGATGCGTTGATTTTGACATTCTCTCTAGTTATGCATGAGGGAAGCAACCTTAGAGTATCTAGGTCAGGAAATTGCTGCCTGAATGTATGAAATATGATTTCTATTTAAGTTGGGTTTTTTTCTTTCTTTTTTTTGGGGGGGGATGGGGTCTCACGCTATCACCCAGGCTGGAGTGCAGTAGTATGATTATAGCTTCCGATCGCCTTAAACTCTTGAGCTCACCTGAGTTCTTCAGCTCACAGGCATGAGCCACCGCACCCACTTTAAGTTGATTTCAAATATGATGATATCGTTGAAGGTGTAGTAAGATTTAAAAAATCCTTGGGAAACTGTGACTAGTTTTGAATCTTACAGTTGTAGATTTTACTTAGGGTAATTTCTTCTGAACTTTCATCAGTAGTAACAGGTTACTATCGTTGAGTGGATTGTCTTTTGTGACTTTGTGACCTGTTTCTTACATATGTGCCACACACACACCACGTTTTCCATGGAGCTGTCATGTATGTCTAAAGTAACATCTTAAAATGTGCTGTTTATTTTTTATTGTTATTTTTATTGATTTTTTAAACTGTCAATGGAAAAGGAATTACTGGGATAAAGGAGGGAGAAAGTAAGGAGAAGCAATAGGGCAGGAAGAAGAGGATTACTGTTTCCACCTCCACCAGTGCTGTTCCATGATCGCGAACACAAGCTTTCTGTATATTTGCTGTTCCCTCAGGATAGTTCGGGCATTTTGGAGCCACAAGTAGCATGAGGAGACAAACTGAATTTCATTCTGGAAGCCAGATAGAACACCTCTGAATAGATTACACAGCAAGGAACCGGACTTGGTCCACATTCCAACCACAAGGCAGAACAGCACAGTCTCTCCGAGCAGCTGTTGCAGGGCCAGCAGGGATGAGCTTGGCACCACTGTAGGTGCTGAGGACACAGTTAAAAATGAGAAAGACCAGATTCCTGTTCTCTAGAGAGATTAAATTCTAATACTAGGGAAATAGCACATAAACAGGTAAGCAAATGAGTAGAGAAGTAATTTCGGTTAATCAAACTGTGTAATGAATGAGATGGTGCTAGAGGTGACACTGCTTTTATTGCATTGTCAAGAACGACCTCGATGAAGCTCTGGCCTTTGAGAGGGACCTGCAGGATGCAAAGGTGCCAGCACTGCAGAGAGGTGCAAGTGGATAGGCTGGGAAGCATACTTGAGCCTGTGGAGTTTCAGGCACAGAAAGCAGACTTCTGTGGTGGACACACAGAGTGAGGGGGATGGGAGGGTGCTGAGAGGGAGGTAAGCAAGGCTCAGGTCCTGTAGCCCTTGGCACGGGACTTAAGGGCTTTATGTTGTGTTTTCAGTTGAATAGGAAACAGAGGTTTAAGATCTTGTTTATCCTTTGAAAGTTCACTCTGGCTGTCCATCTGGGCCAGATGGTGGCAGTGGGGACAGAGCTATGGTGATGGCTTGGGAATCTTAGAATGGCAGTAGGTGGATGGTAGTTCCTTTTACCAAGATGGTGAGGCTGGGGGAAAAGCAAGTTTGGGAACTGGGGGGCAGGATCTCATATTCGTTTTTGAACACTTAATACTGAGAAGCCTTTAGACACCAGAGTGGAGATTGCAAAGGATTGTGTAGCTGCATATGTACATCTTGAGTTTACATGGATCAGAACTTTTAATTTTCTAATTTTTCTGAAAATAGTCTAACTTTGCTTAGAATTAAATCCTAAAGTTTTTTGAAAAATCTAACCTTTATCAAACTTTGTTGTATATACTTTTCTCTCATTCGTTCACGTTCAGTAGCAGTGAAACAAAATAACCGATTAACCCTTATGTGGCACAGATGAATGTCTTTGAACCAGCTTGCAAATGTAGATCATGGCATCCTGCTCACAATATGGATAAAATTGTCACAGCTGATTTAGACACTATTCTCTATTTTTGTTCAGTTTAGGGGAAAAAATTGGCCCCATAGGGCCTTCTTGCAGCATGACCCAATTCCTTTACTTCTTAGCTACTTTATGTCGAGAAAAATGGGATGATCTGGGTGTGAAGAAATCTGTAACTCGTCTTTTATTTTGGTACTTGGCCACTCTCCTTAGAACCTGTTGGAACAATTTAGTATAGACGTCTTTGAGAGTCTCTGTCAGAGCTTTGCTGTCTAGCCTTTCCTCTGTCAGCATTTCTGATGATCCAGAAATAACTCCAGACTGGATGAACAGGCCCCCTTCAGAAGGTCTTTGTCTTACCAGGCGGATATGATTCATATTTCCATAGAACAAATCATACATGAAAACTTCTGGACAAAGCCACTCAGATATGTTTGATGGCCTCTGCACCCACCAGAAAGTGGCACTCTTCCTTCCCACAGGCTGACCACTGATGCAGAGGTGGGCAGTTCACAGATACAGGGAACACAGTGTCCCACTCTTCTCAGACACAAGGAATAGTGCAAATGGGTTGCTTAGCTTGCTGGGCTAACCACAGGCTGCCTTTACGCCGTTAGATGCCTTCCAGAGTTCGGAGTTCACCAGTATGACTTTGGCTTTGACTGATCTTTGGATCAAACATGACTTTCTGCCGCTTTTCTTTCTTTCTATCGTGACTTTTGCTTTCCTTTTTGCCTCTTAGATTTCTGGCAGTACCCTTGTACAGAGTTGAGGATGATAACCTTTGAAGATATAGATAGATAGGAGGCAAGTTCCCCCTTCTGTTGACCACATCAACCTCAAAGAGCTTCCCACCGAAAGCTGTCCTTCCACATTCCAGGGTTCTGTGGTAGACAGGTTAGGCCACTTTCCAGCTCACAGTCTTTTCCCTGATCTGGGAAACAGCTACCAGAACAAACCCTGGTTGTCTCGAACCCACGCTTATAGCTCTGCATCAAGGCAGACATCTGACCACACCATCAGAGTGTGGCAGACTCACATACCAGGTCCAATAGTTTAAAGTGATTTTCCTTCATGGCACTTTCTGTCTCACTATTGGAAGGGAAGACCATTCAGTTCACTGAGCATTGCCTGAGCCACCTGCACAGAAGGCCCAGTGTTCAATGCTGCACAAGGTGTAAAGTTGGTGAACTGGTCCCTGCCTCTGAGGGTGTGCAGTTGAGATGGATGTGTAATGTGTGACTGCTGTAATAGAATATAAACTGTGCCCATGGTGGCAAGATATGGGAGATTTTGCTGCATAAGAACACATTGAAGCTTTTAAGTCTAGGATTTTATTTGTTAGGGATAAAGAAGTAAACTTGTGGTAGAAGGAAAATTTTGAGTGTGTGAGTTTGTGTCTTGGACAGAGGGGTGTGTGTGTTTGCTGCCTGCTGCCCTTCCGGAGTGAGCCCTGCTCCCCCAGCGCACAGCGTGCTGCTCATTTCCTTTTTCTGGCACGGGTCCAGATCTGGCCTGGGCTTTGCCCTGCAGCTTCCCTGTGCCCACTGTCACTGACTCAGAGGAGGGTCCATGCCTCCGTTTCCAACCTTCCTCATTTTTTACAGATCTCCTTAGATGTTGGATGAATAAACCATCTGAGTTATAGTAAAGGTAACTATCATTGCTTCAGAGCATGCCGAGGCCAGGCTGGCTTCATCAGGGGCTTTGTGGAATGCTTTATTTCATTTAATCCTAACAACACGCCTGTGAGTTAGAAATCATCGTCATCATGTGCATTCTAGAGGTGACGTCACTGTGGCTTGACCAGACTGAGTAACTTGCTCAGAGCCACAGAGGTAGTAGGTGGTTCCTCTGCATGGATCACCCACTGACCCCACTTGTCCTGGGGAAGCTTTTATTTGGGATCGAAGATCAGCGACGAGGCCCTTTACCAGCTTGACTCAGGTGGAAACATGCTGCTGCAGAAGGCTGTCCGCAGTAGATTTTGAATTTCCTTCCAGAAGAGGTCATTTTCCTGAGGATACATAGTGGGACAAAAGACAATTAAAGATTCTTGTTTCCAGATGTACTCAACATGTCCTGGGAGAATAAAACCTACTGTTAAATGTGTTGAAAGTGTATTTACACGTGACTGTCTGATAAATGGTCACTACAGGGAAGTTTGCAGGAATTTTACTCCTCAAATGGGTTCATCCTTTTCTGAAGGAAAATAAGCTCTATAGAATATCCCCCTTTTGTTCGCTTTACTGCTTTTCAAGACCAGATAACATGTTGATGATCATGGTATAAACCTACTAGTTTATTTTCATTCTAAAGAATGGAACAATATAGAAAGAGTCACATACAAATTACTTGGAGAAAGATCGTTCAGTGAGGCTTACGTTAAAAAAAATCCAATACTAGGTGTGAAATGATAATGCCTGTTAGTACCGGTAATATACTGATATCTTGTTATTGTTACCTTAAAACAAGGTGAAATATCAATCACTTCTAATATTATTCATCAGGATGCTAAAAGCAACATGCACTCATTGAACATTTTAAATTTTTCTGAGTACTAGAAATTCTAATGCCTATTTTTGCTGAAGGACTTTTTTTTTCTTTTATGGAGTTTTAATTTTTCTTTTGTATGTAACTTTTTCTTTTTTTGAGACAGAGTCTCACTGTGTCACCCAGGCTGGAGTGTAGCTGCCTGATCTCGTTCACTGCAGCCACCACCTCCTGGGCTCAAGCAATCCTCCCACCTCAGCCTTCTGAGTAGCTGGGACTTACAGGTGCCCGCCATCACGCTCAGCTAATTTTTGTATTTTTTGTAGGGATAAGATTTCACCATGTTACCCAGTTTGATCTTGAACTCCTGAGCTCAAGCGATCTGCCCATCTTGGCCTCCCAAAGTGCTGGGATTACAGGTGTGACCACTGTGCCTGGCCCATTTGTGTAACTTTAAAAATTACACAAAACTAGTCCAGGTCTCCCTTTACTGTTCACTATATTTTTTCAACATTATTACTTACGGATATTATGTATTCTTTCTACAATCGATTATTCATATTGGCAGTTACTTTCATATTTGTTGTATTTCTAACCCTGTTGTTTCTAAATATTAAGCAGGTATATTCCAGCTCTTGTTTTCCTCTCTACCCACTCCTTAAAATACATGCTTCCATTTCTATACTTTTCCATCTGCCGTCCCAAGAATATATTTTTAGACAGGTGTTTAGGGAGAGTCTATTAAAAAATGCATCTTCCGATATGAAGCTGTGATTCCTACAGTTATATCCTGGGACCCGAGGACCTCATGCCACTGAATGTCCTTCCTGTACAAAGTTCAATGTACAGTTAGAATGCGTCCTGTGTTCCTCCGCTGATAACTTGATGTCGGTGCCTGTGAAGCGTTTACTCTGCCCCACTCATTACAGGATGGTTTGGTTTTATGCCACTGTGGTCTTCTTCTTTTCTTCATTTCCCCCTCTCTTTTCATATCTACATTCTAATCTAGACAACTGTGTTGAAAGTTCTTTCTAGGAAGATTTACAGCAGAATTGTTTTCACTTTTGTGGTAAGGTATTCAAAGTTTTTAAAAAAATTTGTGTGTGTACTTTATTAAAAGTTCTCTTTGCATTGCATTGTTTTGGCTATTTTAATTCACGATAATTGGCAGTGAGCTGTAATATATGAAGCATAGCTTTTCTCCACAGTACACTGTAGGTATCGGAATTCCTTACTCAGTGAATCAAATGAGTATATGTTGGGTTCCTTGAGTTAAACAGATTGATTGCTTCAGATTCTTTTGTCTCATTTCAAATGGAGATCTTCTTTTAGATGCTTTTATGTATCATTTCAAACTGTTTTGCAGGCATCAATCATCTTTTTTTCACTATTGATTAGGAGTTATCTATTTTAAATGATTTATAATTTCTATACTTCTGTTTCTTGTGCCATTAATTTCACTATTACTGAGTACATTGTCTGCAAAGTTGGACTTGAGAAGAAAAAATATATACATCTCTAAATACAGCTGTATTAAATGCTTGAAGACACACCCTAAAATTTTGATGAAAGTAACCAGGACAATTTCTTATTTATCTGTTGTATTTATACTTTTATGTATCATGCTGATAAATGTAGTTGAGAGTTGTAGTTTGGACTTTATTACTGTATTTAAGAAATAATTTCATTGGTGCACATCTCTATTAGTAGGGAAAACAATTGCCATTGTACATTCAAAGTTATTAAATTAGTTACTACTAGAGGAACATAGAGTATCTGTCAGGGTTCCTCCAGAGAAACAGAACCAGTAGAAGGTACATACACACATACTGGAGATTTATTATTATTATAAGGAATTGTGTTATGCTATTTTTGGGTAGCTAGGCAAGTCTGAAATCTGATGAGCAGGTTGAAAATTCTTGGACAGAACTGATGTTGCAGTTTACATGCGAATTTTTTCTTCCTTATGGAAACCTTAGCAGTGCTCTTAGGCCTTTCATCTGATTGGAGGAGGCCCATTCGGATTACAGAAGATGATAATGTCCCTCTCTTCAAGGCAACTGATTTCAGCTGTTAGCACATCTACAGATACCTTTAGAGAAACACCTGGATTTGTGTTTGGTTGAGTAACTTGGGACTATAGTCTCTCCAGGTTACTAAATGTAACTGATGAGAATCCATTGAAAATGCATTGCCAGTTGCTAAGCAGTGTGGATACCCACACTTTCAGGTACCCATACTGTAGGTATCTAAAAGTGTCGTGTGTATGTATTGAAAGAACACATTTATGAAGATTTTACCAAGAGATTATGGGAGTTAATAATAAATTAAGGAATAGAAGAGGGAATAGGGAATGACATCAGTCATAGTAATATTTACTTATGGATACCAGGAAGAGTCAGAAAATACTGTTAGACTCTATAAAGCGAGGAGGAGGACCTAAGGAAGCAAGTGAAGAATTTCTTCTTTTTCAAATTGAGTTTTGTGTGGAAATTTAATGTCCACTTGAACATCGTCAGCCCTGGCATATTAGATTGGGCAGAGATCTGACATTCTAGACCAATACTCTCACTTTAGAACTGTACAGTAGGAAGTTGGAAACATGAAGACTTTGGGAAGATTCTGTCCTCTTCAATATACACATGGCTTTCAGGAAACCACACTTTCTTGGTCTTTCACGTACCTTACAAGTAACTCCTTCTCTAGTCTGTTTTGTTGGTTCATCCTCTTCTGCACACACCCTTCATTCTAGAAGGTGCAGGACTCAGTCTTTGGCCTGCCCCAGGTCTGCCTCACTTTCTTAGGGGTCTTACCCAGTGCTATGGCTGTCAGTGGTCTCTGTGGGCCAAGAACTCCCAAGTTGTTGATCTCCAGCCAGACTTTTCTCCCAAACCTCCAGGTCATATCTCCATCTGCTGATTTAGTCTCTCCATGCCGATGTCTAATAGGCATCTCAAATTTAATTTGTCCAAGTGGAAAAACTCGTTTCTTCTTCGCCACCTCAGCACCCCAATCCACAAGTGCTTGCCTCTTACAGATTTTATTTTATTTTAGTTTGGAACATTGAGATAGATCTTGCTTGTTACCCATGCTGGCCTTGAACTCCTGGGCTCAGGCATTCCTCCCACCTCAGCTCCCCAAGTTGCTGGCACTACAGGCATGCCCCAACACACCTGGCTCTAGACTTTCCTGTCCCACTTGATGAGATCACCATCTTTCCGTTTACATGGGCCATAGCCTTTGCAGTTATCCTGGACTTCTGCCTCTCATAGCTCACATCCTATCTATCGGGTTCAAAATAGATTCTGAATTTTACAGCTTCTCATCACTACAGTCATCTGTTTGAATTATTCCAGTTGTCTCCTAATTAGTCCTCCTATAACTCATCCATCTTCCCTCATAGGATCTTTTCTCAGTTTGGCAGACACATTGGTGCTGAAAGTGAGAACACATAACTCATTTGCACAGAGCTCTTCCCTGGTGCCTCAGTTCTCTCAGGGAAAACCCAGTGATGAGGTCTCTGTTGTCAGCTCTCAGGCCCACCTTTCACCTGCCCTCTCCCTCCCACACTGCTCCGGTGTGCTGGCCTCTTTGCAAGGCGTGCCCCCTCTTCAGTGCCCTTTACTATCTGGATTATTGCTTTGCCAGATTTTCTCACGTAGTAGTGAGCTGAAACCAGTTCTTACAAAATGGGCCAGTTCTTAAACTTCAAGGAATTTTGTGAACTGGTTGCCATTCTTTTCGTAGGCTGAAATTGGTCATGGTGGGAGCCTTTTCACCATAGAAATCGGCAACCACTGCAGATTAGTTCCTTACTCCACCCCCAGCCTCAGAGGGGCTGTTAACTGTTACCACCATGTCACCGTCACAGCTGATCATTGCCCTTCATCCCTTTGCTTACCATTTCCCTTCTCAGTGAGGCGTGTCCTTACTGTTGAATTTAAAGTTGGAGGTACTCCCAAACCTCCTCACCCTGCTCTATTATTTCCAGTAGCACTTATTATTTTTAAACATGCTATGTAAGTGTATGATTTATGAATTTTTCTTTGCTATTTATTAACCATGTTCACCCAAGTGCCCACCACAGTGACTGGTGCATAAAGGGCCCTTAGTGAATAAATGAATTGAAAGGTTGTTGTTAATGACGTTAATTGTAGAATCATTTCAAGGCTTCTATGCCAGGTACTAAGAGAGAAAGGGATATGTGTGTGTGTGTTTTGTTTTAGAGCAACGCTGATGGATTTGAGCCGTCCGCATAGATTTGTAGGAAATTCAGTGATGAGACTCGTGAAAAAGAGGTATAGTCAGTCTTCTGGGTTATCCCTGGACTCAAGTATCCAGCTTGCTTTGTGAAAATACCAGCGTCATTAGGAGCTATTAATCCTTTATGTTATCTCCTATGTTTGTACCCTGGTACTGATGTTGCAGTCCTAAAATTGTGAACTTTTTTTTTAATCGTGAAAATGTACACTTTGGATTACAGTTTTATATTAGGTTCCTGAGGTGAGATTCATAATCCTTATTCTTAAGATTGGATTAAGATAGCTTAATCTTGCATGATTTAGATTTCTTTGATCTTTGTGTTACTTTGGTCAGACATTTATGCATTAATAATTTTTGGAAAGGTTACATAAGATTTTTTTATTCTGTTGGATCTAGACTATAGACTCTTTCAGACCTTGCTTACCTTATTCATGGCTAAATTGCCTGCACCACTTAGCAAATGTGGTAGAAGTGACAGGTGACTAGTAAAAGGATCTTTGATTTAACTCAGTAGCCAATTTCACTTTCTTTGTGTTGGCCCATAAATTTACAGCCTCTTTGAAACTCCATTATAACATTGTTAAGTGTACTTCTCATATTTGAAGCAAATTATTTCATAATTTGCTTATGTAAAACAAAGCATTTCAAAACTTTTAAAATTCTTACTACTGTATTTAAATCTTTTTCATAGTGATCCATGACACTTAATGAAGTAACAATATTGTTCATATTGATGCTTTCAGCTGCATTTCTTTCTGTCCTCATATTGTTCCTTGTTAGGTCATTAGTTTATTTTTGAAAAACAGTGACGTCTTTTTGACCCTGGAAGTTTTTCCTTAGTGATTTTTGTGTGTCTCTGTGATTCCTTTTCATTTTCTTTGACGTGTGGAGTGTGCTATTTAGATAAATGTTTGCTTATTTTATATACTATATTGTTCTCTTTCGGCTATGCTATTTATTTATTTATTCATTTATTTATTTATTTATTTATTATTTTTTGAGACAGAATCTTGCTCTGTTGCCTGGGCTGGAGTGCAGTGGTGCAGTCTCGGCTCACTGCGACCTCTGCCTCCCGGGTTCAAGTGATTCTTGTGCCTCAGTCTCCCAAATAGCTGGGGCATGCACCACCATGCCCGGCTAATTTTTGTAGTTTTAGTAGAGACAGGGTTTCTCCATGTTGGCCAGGCTGGTCTCGAACTCCTGAGCTCAGATGACCCGCCCGCCTTGGCCTCCCAAAGTGCTGGAATTACAGGCATGAGCCACCATGCCCGGCCCTTCTGTGCTATTTAATACTAATTTTTCATGGACTCTGTAGATGTAGGTATGTTTCTAACATCCATCCATTTAAGGAGTTGAGCTTCCTGCACGAGATACAGTAATGCTTAACCAAAAATACTTTGACGAATGAGTATATGGGGTGTATGTGTTTTATATTTCTATTTTTTATAGTATTTTCTCTTAATTACTTTTTGAGTACTTCCTGCTTCATCTTCATTGGAAACTAACCCTATTAAGCCAAATACTTACATAAATAAAACATATATAAGTTCTAAACTTCCTAAGTTTCTAGATCATTTATATTTATTCAGTCATATTAAGATTGCATAGAGTTAAAAATGAAAAATTGCATAATTTTTACCTTAACACAAATTTGATTCCAGTGGAGACATATATCTTCTCTTAAAACAAAATGAACAGAAATATACCTTATTATCCACAATTTCATCTTTACTTTTTCATTTGTTTAAAAATGATGATTAAAAGTGTATTATAGAAGATAACAGCACAATGAAAGAATTCTCTTATCTATATGCTTCGTATGCATGGGGCTAGCAAATCTGATCTTATTTAATACTATGATTTATTTACAGTGTCTATAAACTTATCCTCATACTGGAGGGAATGAGATTATGCTTGAAGAATCCCAAAATCTTGCTTTGAATTTTTTTTTTTTCCTTTTTCTGCTGCCTTGGTTTATGCTGGAACTATGCAAGAAATATGTATTGAATTTATCAAGAGTACACAGATCTTACCTTACAGCATTACAGCAGCCCCTTAAAGGGATAAGCCATGTTCCACTTGTGTTTTTTATAATAACCTCATATAGTAAATGTATGATTTTACATAAAATCACATTTATATAGATGTCTTAGTAAATGACTGGAAAAAATTCCAACTTTATTAAATATGCAACTTAGTTTAAACATAAAACCTGAAATATATTCTAGAAAAATGTTTCTAAGGTGTTAAAAATGTATATGGAAGTGTTGAATTTCAGGAAATTGATGTAAAACAATTAGGCCATAAATACTCTCAAATCTCAAGCACTGCCATGAAACATTGTTAGCTGGTCTACATCCACCCCTCCAACCTTGACTCTACTGCCCTCCTACTCTATACGCTTGCTGACACCATCCTGAGTCTTTTTCTCTCCTTGGCTGAGCCATGCTTGTCCTTCCCCCATGGCTTGCTTCTCCTCCCCCGTGGCGTGAGCTTCGCAGAATCCTCCCCTGAGCTTCTGCAGTTGGACGGTGAACGCCTTTGTGAGCTGGAGCGCCCTGTGTCATAGCATTTCTGCCCACTTGGAAATCCAGCTTCCCTCAGGACTTCAGATTCTTCTCTAAGGCACAAGTCGCATTTCGTTCTCCTTTGCATACCTGTGTTCATGCCCTTAACACAAATGTTTATGATGAATGACTAAAGTGGTTTGAATGATATATTTAATATGCAGCTATATTATTGATCTGATAATGGCTTTTTAAATAGTAAGTTAAATTAATACTTGCATTCAAAATGTACCTCAAAAAGGTACATATTTATATACATATATAAATGGTAGTTATCTTTTATAAGAAATATTGAAAACACAATCTGATGTTTTTCAAAATTTTTAAATTCACTAAAATATAAATTTGTAAAAATGTCCCATGCAGAATTATATGTTTAGAGTCATCAAAATGGGGAAACACTATGAGAAAACAAGATAAGAAAATGCTTTTTAAGGTCCTGTCCTAAGGAATGATGGGGCCCAGCAGGAGTGCCATGATAGAGTTTTGAAAGGCCACCAATAAAGGGCTCTTCAATGTTAAACTCATCCTTGATGTGTCTGCCCTAAATAAGCTGAAGAGAAATCAGCCTAAGAAGAGACTAAGGGCACATAGGCGTCCAACTAATGATTGAAAAGCAAGTTCTGAAAGTGAAATACCAGAAGAAAGAAGAGCCAAGTGATCCTGATTGATGATTCCGGAGTAAAGCGTGTGGCTCAGGCCATCTGTGACCCACATAAAGAGAACAGGATGCTCTGTTGCCTTCAGGGTGCCCGGCTTGAAGGCAACCAGAAGGGCAAAAGAGATCCCAGAGAGAATGCAAGAATTGTTCCTTAATTTTAGTCAACCTTAAATTTCTTCATTGTAAATTAAAATTTTTAATAAGTGAAAAGAAAGTGCTGTGAAATGATGGTGATGCTAAAGTTCTCCACATTTGAGTTTATGTTTGCTTTAAATATGTTTGGAATCAACCAGCAGTGTTTGGTGATTTACCAGATAATCTACTAAGATATCTTTTGCTGAAAACCAGTAATGGAGAGATAGCAAGAATTAGCTTCTACAACTTTTCAGTTTGGAAATGCATTATAAAAACATGACTTTCATCTAAACATAAAAGAATTACTTAACCTTTTTCATTATAGTAAGGATTATTGATATGGCAAGCCATTAGAAATGAAGAATACTCTTTATTCCCATTTAATTTCCTTTATTTCTTAGTTGTTTATTTTGTTGGCTTTCAAAAAATGAGAAAATTCTACAAAGTTCATAATTTGATTGTATTTGTAAGTCATTTCATCATCAAAAGCAAATTACACTGTAACTAAAAGCTTAAGTGAATGCTAATCTGTTTGAAGAAAATACTAAAATATACAATGAAGTTTTGCAAGGAAAAGACTGAGTTTAACTATACAGCATGAGCTAATTTTTCCAGAAGGTGTTATCTTGAATGAAGAGTGCTTTTACAAAAATGTTGGGGAAATACATAATAGCAGAGAATAAGTAAATCCATTCATAATTGAAGATTGAGATAAATTAATGAAATTAGTTTTAAAATGGTTGAGCTACCAACTGATTTTGTAAATTAGTTATTAATATAGGGAAAAAAAATCCCTCACACTTGGAAATGAGGCCGTAGACAGGCAAAGGAACTGGTAAATATAGCTACTTAAAATCTAAGTAAAATAATTCGTTGAAATTTGAGTAAATCTATATCAACTTGGCTCTTTTGTGTGCAACTTATGGTTTTTAGGAAACCCTAAGTATCTAATTAACTTCATGCCTCACAAGAAATTATTTTTGAGAGATGCTAGTGAATCAGGAGGAAATGTGAACATTCAAAATGGTCTATTACAATCTTATAAATCTTAGAATAACATTAAGAATGTGGTCGCAGAATTCGAAATTATTGATATTCAATCATTTTATATATAATATATCCTGACAAACAGCTTAAAGTAGCATCAGTCCATATACAGTGTTGGAAAGCATTGTATTAATAAACCTTTCTAACAATATCTGAACTGGGACGTTAGTTAAAACATCTTTTTTTTTTTTTTTTGAGGTGGAGTCTGCTCTGTCACCCAGGCTGGAGTGCGTTAGTGCTATCTCGGCTCACCGTAACCGCTGCCTTCTGGGTTCAAACGATTCTCCTGCCTCAGCCTCCTGAGTAGCTGGGATTACAGGTGCATGCCACCAGGCCCAGCTAATTTTTGTATTAGTGGAGACGGGGTTTCACCACATTGTCCAGGCTGGTCTTGAACTCCTAACCTCAGGTGATGCACCTGCCCTGGCCTCCCAAAGTGCTGGGATTACAGGCATGAGGCACTGCCTTTTAAGGCATCAAAGTCTTCCTTTAAATATTGAACACCTTTAGAGAATATAAAAATAATTTTGTCTTAAAAAGTGGTTTACAGCCAGGCATCATGGCTCACGCCTGTAACCCCAGCACTTTGGGAGGCCAAGGCTGGTGGAACACAAAGTCAGGAGTTCAAGCCCAGCCTGGCCAACATGGTGAAACGCTGTCTCGACTAAAATAATACAAAAATTAGCCGGGTGTGGTGGTGCACACCTGTAATCCCAGCTACTCGGGAGGCTGGGGCAGGAGAATCACTTGAACCTGGAGGGGGAGGTTGCAGTGAGCCAAAATTGTGACACTGCACTCCACCTGGGTGACAGAGTGAGACTTAGTCTCAAAAAAAAAGCGGTTTACATGAAGTTTTCCTGTTTGCACTCTTGCTGTTTGCTCAAAGTGATTCTCTTAGGATGTTTTACTGAGAGATATCTGAGTTTTGTAGACTCAATAACCAATTTATTTCCTTTTGCAGTAGAGTTTAAATTACATTTAAGTTTAATTTTTTACATGCTTTAGTAGGAATAAATAGGCAAAATAATGAAAAACAGTATTTCCCCCCACAATCCACAAGCATAAACATTGAGGAACACAGCTTTGCAGGGTGTTTACATGGGACAGTGTTTAACAGAAACCTCTATAACAATATTAACTCTAAATGCGTCTCACTTCCCTCATATCAACCGCTCCATGTTTTTCTTTCCAGGCCTTAGCTGAAGAATGCTTGGCTTCCTATCTTTGCTCAAAGACCTCTTCCCACTTCAAAACTGTGATCATTGAATTATTCATTTCAGTTCAAAAGCTCTTTGCTTCAAGAGTCTAGATTTTCATGATTGTCATCAAGAGTTAAAATCTTACTGGTTCTCATCTTTTTAACTAAGACTTTTGATTTTTTTATTTTTTTTTTCTTTTTTGGCAAACACGGGGAAGAAACTGCCAGCAGAAATACAGGTGGAAGCACCTCCTCCTATAGCCTTCTCTTGTATTTTTAAAGCAGCTTTGTCATGTGGTTAATGAAGGAGAAAGTCGACAACATGTGTAGTGTGTATGTCTGCTGTCAGCAGATTGCAACGTGTGACCATGTTTTTTTCCAGTTATCTGAAGTATCTTCCCAATCTGGTATCTCTTCCTTTAAAGAATTTTTTGTCATTTAAAAATAATCATGTTTATTCTATGATACGTATAAAATGAGGTAAAATTAAAAAAACAAAACAAAACAAAACAAAAACCTCCGCCACCCAGCACAACGTTTTTATCCTTTTCTCATTGGGAACCTTTCATCCAAGACACACCATTTTTTCTTCCCATGTCAGCTGTTGTCGTGTGTGTGTACTGACTAGTTTTTTCAGCTAGACTTTTTGTAAACTTAAATTTAGAAGTGATGCCTTTTTTTCTAATTACAAATTTGTTTATTTCTGAAATTATTGCCTTGAAATCCATATATTTTATAGCATGACAAATCTGAACTCGTATAGGATTTTTCACAGGCATATGTTGTTTTCCAGACTTATTATGTATTTCATTGAAACGTGTCTGAGGACCACAAACTACAGCTTAATAATGATACAAATTGAGAAACGTTGAGAAGAACTGAGCAGTTGCTTGTTGCACCACATTTTTGTTTCAGATGTTAAGGAAGTTTTTCAATGATTTGAAGTAAAGTCAGCATAGTCATTTTTGGGTGATACTTGATTGGAAGGTTTTGGAGTTTCTTGAAGGAATTGAGACAATGAAACCATAAAAACGTCAGGAAGTAAGACCAGTGCCAACACTGGGTTGTGTTGGATGCTTTATGTCTGCATGGGCATGTGGGCAAGATGATGGTTGCTAGAATTCAGCTGTCTAATCCTTGGTTTCAGTGAACATCTCATCTTGGCTTCATTGTTTTGTAGAAGCTAGAAAATAAAATATAACAAACTATGTAAATTTGATAAAATATTTTATATTTTTATATAAATACCTCAGTAGGCAAAACTTTGTATTCCTCAAGTCATAACACTGATCACTGGAGATACATGGGTAAGAGTTGAGCCATAAGGTCAGCAGCATCCTTTTCTCGCTTCTGCTCCTGACGTTGACATACTTTTGTGTACCCAAAGTGTTGCCCCGTTTCCACAGTAAAAATGTGAGAAGATCTCTGGCTAGAATTTAGGATACTTTCATAGAGGATGTTCATAAGCTGTGTCCCTGGGACAAGTTTCTAAACCATCCTGAGCCTTTGTTTTTGTGATGTATGCATGAATATTAGATGGTCATCAAGTCTATTTCACAGTCAATTCTAGCTTGAAAATTCTGCATTGTACTGAAGTGGCAAACCATGGATTTGAAGTCATGTGAATTTGGATTCCTTCACTGCCACTTCTTGTGGTGACTTTGGGCTAGTTTTGTTTCTGTTGTTGTTGTTGTTGTTGTTGAGACGGAGTTTTGCTCTTGTTGCCCAGGCTGGAGTGCAGTGGTGCAATCTCGGCTCACTCTAACCTCCGCCTCCTGGGTTCAAGCAATTCTCCTGCCTCAGCCTCCCAAGTAGCTGGGATTACAGGCGCCTGCTACAACACCCGGCTAATTTTTGTATTTTTAGTAGATACGGGTTTCACTATGTTGGCCAGGCTGGTGTCGAACTCCAGACATCGTGATCCACCCACCTCCGCCTCCCAAAGTGCTGGGATTACAGGTGTGAGCCACCGCGCCCAGTTATTTCTTTGCTTTTCTAAGCACAGCTTTCGTCTCTTAAAAGGTAGTTGTAATGTTTACCTTATAGAGGCGTTTTGAGGTGTAAATGAGACCACATCTGTACAGTCCCCGAGAGTATCTTCTTTAGATGGGAAAGTGTGTGTTTGAGGCTTGGGGAGGGGGAGTTGTCAGACTCTGTGCCTTGAGACCCTGGGTTCACAGCCATGAGCAAAGCAGAACAGTAGCGGTGCCATGTCCACTGCAGCTCCGTGCTCTTCAGTCTTTAGTGCATTACCGCCTACACCTGTGCACCTGCTTAGACAGTCATCCTTCCAGCGATGTCCTGAGAAAGACCAAGGAGATGCCCTGAGACTTACCACCGTGGGTAGCATGCCTCTGGAGGAAATGAATGCCAGCTTCCAGAAAAGATACTAAGATTGAAAGCTCCTGTTTATACACTGTGGAATATTGAAAAGTTGGCTGTGTAGAGTTTGATTTCCATTTAGTGTATATCAGATAAGCTAACAAAACATTTTGTTTTTACTGGTTTTTGAACCTTTTAGTAATGAATAAGTATAACTTATTTTCATAAGGAGGCTAATACTTTCAGAAGAAAGTCTTTTGACTATCAGGCCATATGTTAAAATTAGAGGGAAAAATAGCCCCATTCATGAAATTATACCTGAACCTGTGGAATAGGTGAATGGTACATTGTTTCTTTGATTGTGTTTCTTTTGTTGGAAGTTAATGGATTTTTCAGTAAAATTTTAAAAACACTGAACACTACAAATATTTACCATTTTTGCACTTTTATTTTACTAAAAGGTACACGTCTATCTTGTTTTAAATGTTTTAGTGAAACACTGTTTTAAATCTTTTGGTGAAAACTCAAGATATTTTTTAGAAACTTGATTCCATGGTTAATGGATAGATTTCATTGTTGCCCAATTTTCTTCTTCTTTCCTTTGATTTGTTTCTAAAAACTTTAGATGGGCCACTTCTTCAGCTTTAGTATATAGCTCTTAAATTGATGTCCAAGGTATCATTTTAATTCATACTTCTCTATCTGTTCTGTCCACACATTCTACTCCTTTGCCTCTTTTTCTCCTTTCACTTGCCCCTACCCCTGTTTCCATACCCCACCTTATGGCAGATGCACTCCAATGCCAGTGGGTCTAATCTATGAATTCAGTGAATATTTTTATTCTTAAATGTATGGATTTGACTAACCCTAAAACTTTATTACTTATAATCTTTTCTTTGGGTTATAACAAATAAAGGCTGATACTTTAGAAACTAAAGTTTCTGCTCAAATGCTATTCTGTTAGAAAAGTTTTCTCTGACTGTTTAATCTCAAATAGTACTCCACACCCACATAGCAGCCCCTTATTTGCTTGATTTTTCTTCATGGCACTGACCTGCGTGTTCCATATTATGTTTATTCAGTTTTTCCAACCACTAATAAAGAACTCTCAAGGAGAGCAGAAACTTGGTGTTTGCTTGTCCATTGCTGTTATCATCAGCACCTGGATTAGACAGTGTCTGAAACTGCATTAGGCTCTCAATAAATATTTCTTAAATGAATGAGTGATTAGAATTCAAACTGTATATCTGGAGGCCAGTAAAAATAGTTCCTCTGATAAGGATTCTTTGTGCTTGTCTGCTGTTACTTATGGTGTTCTTTGGTCTGCATGGAAAACTATGGTTCTCCATGATATACATTTTGAAGATAAATTAACATTTAGAAAATGTTTAAAAGTATTTTTATAAACTCAGTTCCTAGCAGTGATATCGTAATAGGACTGATTATTCAAATGTCTTTTTTTAAGTATAAATTGTACAGTTGTTCCTGGGAAGTGTTTATGCTTCATGCAAGTATGATCTATGAGACACTTCATTATTGCCATGAGTTCCCGTGATTCCTGTACATGCTGCTATGAGCCACAAGTTACTGACACATTTCTTTCTTTTTTAACAAGCAGAGAACGTGTATAATCATGGCAGTATTACCTGATATAAAACATTTATATTATTTGTCATGATTCTAAAAATTAGAGAAATGTCATGAATGGTTGCACATTTGTATATTTTACTTATTTATGTTAATTTGAAATATTTTACATTGTGAGAAACTTGGGAGTACGGGATGTGACCCAAGCGCAAGGGCGCGAGGCTGTGCGTGAGGTGTGGAGCATGGCAATTGGTACTGGTGACCAAGATTAATGAAACTCAGATGGGTTTTAATTAGTGCAGCTGCAGTCATCAATTATCTACTGAACACAAATATTGTTATATTTGGGAAATTCTTGATTTATTTTATTCCACTGGCCAGCAGATTTAGATGAATGAGTTCTCATCATAAACATTCTGAGAAAAATCGCCAGAGGCCACAGTTTATTATTTAGGACACAATCAGCAAGAGTGAACAATACAGAACAAAACGATGCAAAGTGCCCTTAGCATTCATTTGGAATTCTTGCTGAAATGTTCGGCTCGTACAGGTTGTCAGAAACATTAGGGCATCTTGAACAAAAGTTAGAGCAGTCTATCAGGAAAGGAATGTGCAACTCTGAGTATCCAGACTGTGCTCTATAACAGACACCAAGGCACATGCACTGAAAGGGTAGCAGCCGCATGGCAGTGCTTGGGTAATGGAAGCATCTCCTGCTCCACTCCAAGGACACGCTGTTGCGGGAGCATGGACAGGCGCCTACAGTGGCAGAGAATAGGAACGCTGAGTCAGGACTTTCTGTTCTTAAAAACATTCCGTGTTTATCTATATGCATGGATGCATGCTACACACACGCGCGCACACACACAGGCTGCTGGCTTTATTTTTCTTTTAAAATAACTTAAAAGAAAATTTAAAAGTAATTTTTAAAATTTATACCCTTGAATTAAACAGGTATAAGAAATATGCATAATTTTTGAGGAGAGAGAATATTATTTATACCTAAAAAAGAACCGTGATACATGTCAAATTGACAATTAGCGATATCAAACTAAGATAATTTTATAACATTTGTAAGTTAAATTGGGAACAAAATCTGGAATTATTTTGAGAACAAAGACTGTATAATACAAATTTTTTTTTTTTTGAGATGGAGTCTCGCTCTGTCGCCCAGGCTGGAGTGCAGTGGCCGGATCTCAGCTCATTGCAAGCTCCTCCTCCCGGGTTTACGCCATTCTCCTGCCTCAGCCTCCCGAGTAGCTGGGACTACAGGCGCCTGCCACCACGCCCAGCTAGTTTTTTGTATTTTTAGTAGAGACGGGGTTTCACCGTGTCAGCCAGGATGGTCTCGATCTCCTGACCTCGTGATCC
The DNA here is from genome assembly GCF_003255815.1 of Theropithecus gelada. Taxonomy (NCBI): domain Eukaryota; kingdom Metazoa; phylum Chordata; class Mammalia; order Primates; family Cercopithecidae; genus Theropithecus; species Theropithecus gelada. The sequence goes on from NC_037686.1 coordinate 67,639,877, forward strand.
GCCCGTCTCAGCCTCCCAAAGTGCTGGGATTACAGGCTTGAGCCACCGCGCCCGGCCACAAATTTTTATCATTAAATATAGTAGCATTATTTCTGAGCAAGTTTTCTCATAGTTTGTAGTTTAATATCTTGAGCTTTGCAATTTAGTGAGAGTATCTGGTAGAGTTTTGTAATAATAGCTACACATTAAACATGATTTCATTTCTTCACTTTCTCATAATATCAAATATCTGTCAAATCTTATTCAACAGAAGGGGGCAAAAGAAGGAAGTGAACTTGGGTGTACATTCTCGTTTTAAATTGGAGTGTAAGGTGGTAGCCAAGAAGGCTGTTCTGAAAAATGAGGTGTAAGTCATAACCAAGACTTCATAAAAAATCAATTGCAAATAATTTTTTCAAGGTTTGTGATGTGATGCTTGATTTATATTAGGTTAGGAATAGTTCGCTTCTGAAATACATTTATTACAATTTTCTAAATCTTGTATTATGTGTACAATTTCTGTTTGTTGTATAATAATTTCATAGTCAACTGATTCTTTAATGGATTAGTCAAATTAATTAATATCACAATTGAATCCAAATTATGTTTCCCTAAGGAACAAGAAACTGTGGCTAGTTTCTAAGTGTGGATGATGTTGGCTGGTATTCCTTCTGGCTGAGAAGGTCCACCTTTGTCCCTAGGAAAGGAAAAAACATACCAAATTTGTGCTCATCTTTGCTACACTAGATTAGAATGACTTTTATCGTATCTGAATTGTCAGAGAGCTTGCAATTAATGCTCCTAGCCACTACTGTTGTCTTTGTATCATTTCATAAATATTGTGATTTCCGAGCATACTTCTGTGGCCTTCATGTTTTATAGAGTGAATCATGGAAAGCTTTCCGTTTTCCAATTAACAGGTGGAGGAGCTTTTGTTCACTGAACCAAGTTTCTTGGGAGGAGGATTTTATTTGTTTTGCATTCATTCGTATGTGATTGTATTTTATCACTCAGGAACACATCCTGCACCTCTGAACTGACTTGTCTGAGTGGCCAGACATCCTGAGATAGGGGCCAGAGTTGTCTTCTTTGCATCATTAGGCTTTACAATTATAGATTTTGGTTTATAATTGAATAGTTATTCTTTTTCATAAAGTTTTAAACAATTTAATATGCCTGTGATCTTATCATTCACCTTTAACTGTAACTCATATGTCCTTCATTACAAAGAATCTGCAGGGCTCCCTGTCAGAAGCATCTGTACTTCTGCCCATTTCCAGCATGTTGTCGTCGTTGGTTTACTTGTGTGTGTTGCTGCTTTCTGTTTGTTCATCCATCCATCCATCCCCACCGTGTGCCCACCCAGCAATCCCACCTCAAAGTTAAGGAGACAGTTTTCCAAGTCTGACAAGCAGTAGGAGACAAGTGTGGCTTAAGGGTGGTATGCACAAGGGTAGTGCCGATAGACCAGGAGAGGATGCGAGCGGGGCTTAGATTATGTCAGTTCTTAGAAGTCATGGTAAGGAATTGGGATTTTGTTTTTGGATCAGTGGGAAGCCACTGGACAAATTCGAGTGACTTTGTGGCAGAATTTATTGATCATTTAGTTTCCAGACCTCTTAACATTGCCTGTCACATATTTAATGGTTTGTGAATGTCTGGCGGGTGAGTGAGGGAGCCCAGCCTCTCTGGCTCATTTACAGGGTCAACGTAAGTGGTTTAATGTCTTGCACCACAGTGTCCACCCCTGGGGACAGGTGATACAGGAGATAGTGTTTTATGACTAAAAGAGTCCTAGACAAAAGTCAAAAGATCTGTGTTTTGCCACTATCTAGCAGTTTATGGAAGTCCTTAATTGTGTTTCCTTAGTTGTAAAATAAGTGTGTTAGATTAGATAATTTTTAAGATTATTTGATATTCTAACGTTCTTTGATTATATCTAGTGTTTACTCTGAGAAATGTGTCCTCTAATCAGCATAGTATGAGCTGCCTACATGGTGATAAATAGGCATCTCTTACAAAACTCATACTTTTTGCTGAAACAAGTAGTGATAATTTTACACAAACACTTTATTTCCTTGGTTTTGAATCTGTCATATAAAACGTTAGCTTATGAGGCCCTGCGACATTTCTTGCCAAAGAATGAAAAGTCTAAGCTGTAGTTATTATGGCAAAATAATACATTAATTTTCTCATGAAGATTTTGAAAAGTAATCTCCCCCCTTTAAAAATACTTATTGAGATTGGATTGTTTTTCTCAATTCCTTTTTTTAATAATCAAATATTTCATACACACAACAGTATATATTACACACCCATTGCACTACGCAGACACACACACATAGCCTATATATATAGTATCAAGAATAATGACAGAAACAACCAACCTTATAACACCCATGCAGCTTGAGACATGCACACGAACTGCTACTTTGAAGTGTTCTGTGGGCTTCTCTCTGGCTGCATCCTTTTCATTTCCCCAGAGCTGACCACGGCCCAGGTTTCTATTAATCATGTTAAACATAGATTGTTGAAACCCAGTACTAACTTATAGATAAGTGAAATATTTCTTTCTTGTTAGGCCTTTTTATTCTCAATCTACATATAGTTTTCAATTTCTAGTCTTTAGAACACCCCATTATGGGGTTTTTAAAAAATATTTTATATTTCTTTGGAAACTTATTCTGTTAGTAAATGGAGATGACTTAATAACTCAACCTTTAAATAAGTTGTGCTTGGGTGCCCTGATGCTTTAGAATTTGGGCTATGGCTTCAGTACAAGACATTTGCAAACCATCAGATCTATTGGCTTTGCCAAGATTGTTTGTTGTTCTATTTTGTAGGCAAGGGTGGATACCTACGGGAGCTTTTATTTCAATAGGCCACTATTGATTTGAAAACACATTAACTTTATCATGCTAAAGCTTTGTTGATGCTTATTGCTAAAGAAGGATTTTCAAAATCTGATCCATAATAATAAAGCAAAACATATGTTTAAAATTGTTTAACAGTCTTTGGAAGATACATGCAGCATAATTTAAGATTAATAATTACAAAAGCTTGGTACTTTTAAATCTAATATCCAATTTATTTTGAACCTTTTATCTCTTAGTTTTCATATTCCCAAAAGCCATAATGTGAAATTACTATTACTTTTAGTGTTTTATACATTTCAAAATAACTTAAAAGAATAACAATATGAATAAAATGTTCTGATATTTAATACATACAGATTATGTTTTTGCACTCATAATCTTGGGGTTATACATTTCTACCATAAGATTTCTCAAAAGTTGCAATGGATTTTGTAAAAACAGCAAATACCCTCTAGCAAATATCTTCTGGCCTCTTGTATAATGCATACAACTTATTGTAAATTAACTGTTTACTTGAAGCTTATCTGAATTCTTGTTGGGGGTAGCTGTGAAGAGGGAGGGTGGAAACACCTAACAACAGGAGATTATTTGGTGTTGGAAGTTATACTTTACATTTTTGCTTCATCCCATTCAATTTGACTTGATAACACACCTCACACTGAAAGGCGTGTAGAGAACTGCTGTATTATCACTTTGTCAAAGGCTATGACAACACCCCTAACAATAAGAGAGTCTTCCCTTTTGTTTACAACACTTACATGTCTTGGCGATTAGAACTTTCCCTTTCTTCTCTGAATAAAATTGTTTTGTACGGACTTTTTTTGTTCTCATGAGGAGAAGGAAATAAAAGCAATCCTATTTTCTATTACAAATTATCATAAATATTGGAGATGCAGATTTTTCTTAGATCATTAGCATATCATGCTGCGACCCACACCAGAATGTACCATTAACAAAGCAGCCTTCATGTAATTAATGTAAATAATATGGAATACAGCTTGAGTTACCCAGTCAGCCTTGGCAAAAGCATTTGTCACAACGCATCATCTAAGGAGCTCGGCCCCAATTCAAATTAAACTTCATGGGTTCGCCCCTTTATTTTTTCCTCTCACGCTATAAATTCCTGTGAAACATTTATGACTATAAATTTCTTTGAAACACCTATATAGGAGAAGAAAGCAATCTAGTAAGCTGAAATTAAAATTTTATTATTTACTGTGCTTCTGCTGGTGAGGACAATTAGTATCTTTATAAAGCCAGAAATGTAGAACCTGCAGATGCAGCTGAGGGTTTTTCTTCCCATCCTTGGAAGTGTTTTCTGTCCTCTGTAGCTGCCAGCAAATCTAAAGTATGGTTTCTGTCTGCCATTTGCTACTATTGCCCTCTGACTCCAAAACACAGAGGAGCATTGTAAATTTTTCATGAAGAGGTTTCAGTCTGTAAAACAGCAAACAGGAATAATGTTTTAAATGCAATCATTGTCAAGTTTGAACAATGTAATTTATCAAGAGAGCAGTTTGTACTATATAATAAGTTTCATATATTAATACAATTTTTCATCTGATGTCAGGCTTCTGATTTATGAATAGCCCATGATCTAAGGTGATCATTGAATTATAATTCAAGTAATAAGAAGCCAGGAACAAGACACTGGAACTGCTATCCTGCGTTAGCTTACATGCCACCAAGCCAATTTACTAAACAACCGTGGGCTAAATGATACAGTTTTTCTAATTCAAAGAAGGCACTCGTTAATTAGATAAAGGCTAAAGCTCTCATTATTTTTAAATGATTTAAGAACGGGTAAAGATCTTACAGCTTATACTGCAGCTCTAATAGTTCTCTGCTTACTGCCTTGTAATAAGAGTATTAAAGACAGATGGGCAAGGCCGATTTAAACCAATTACAGCGTTTCATGTACACCAGCAGCAATGACTGTTCACAGGCACTTCAGAGGCTGATATTCGACATGTTTCAGATGGCTAACACAGCACTGATTAATGTGATTTATGAATAATTTGTTTCTTCTGCTAATTTTGGGGGCATAATCATACCTCTGGACTATATTTGATAGTTTTTGAGAATTATTTCATATTCTTCCTTCATATTTACAAGCATTTTATAGATGGTTAACTTTCTGATAGACCAAAGTAAAGAAGCAAATCAATCTATTTAAATCCTTGAATGTATTGAGCACCTGTTAGGTGGTAGGCACTAGGCTAGGCTCTGGGGAGATCTGTAACTCATAAATAAGTTTAATGTTAATTCTTTTGATTCCTGTAATGGAAAGTGGATAACACATTCTAAAAAAAAAATCAGATCATTATCAGTAATTATTTAAGAAATAAATATAATACTTCAGAAATTCTCATCAAAATACTTGGAAGAAGGTGAATTTGCCTTACAGTAATATCATAGTTTGTAATTATATGGAAATTATGAGTTCATAAAGTAGCTTATGTTTTTTTTTTAATTAATGAAGTACTGAGTACTTCAATTCTTTATCCATGTACTTTTATTGTTTGATTATATTTGGTTCTATTTTATGTTGATGGCAAACATATCTTATGATGTCTCTTGGTGGTGTCATTCCTTTTGTTGGTATTGTGTTGTGGTTGTCCCCTCCCCTCCCCCCCCCTTTCTTTACCCCCCCCTCTCCCTCCCCCCCTCCCTCGTACCCTCCCTTCATCCCCCCCTTCCTTCCTTCCTCCCTCCCTCCCTCCCTTTCTCCTTCCTTCCTTCCTTCCTTCTTCCTTCCTTCCTTCCTTCCCCCCCTCCCCTCTTCCCTCCTTCCTTTCCTCTCTCCCTCCCTTCCCTCTCTCCTTCTTTACTTTTTTCCTGCCTTCCTTCTTTTCTTCCTTCCTCGTGACAGAAATAATGAATGTCCACATATTAACACACCCTTTTCTGTAAGTTTTTTTTTATTTTTAAATATATTTCCCATGGGTACCATCAATATAATTTGTTTTTGTATTAACCTCCTCTTCTTTATTGTTTTCTATTTTGTTATTGCAGTGGTCATCTTCAGACTCTGCTGATTTTATTTACAGAAACCATCTACTTTGTACAGCCAAATGGTAGCCATACCACTTATCCTGAAAAATAGTCACTGGCTGGCTTTTTAATATAGCTTGAATTTGGCATTCCCTTCATAAATTTGTTTTCTGTAAGTTGGTATAATTTTTGAGGGAACAGATAGTACTTCTGTAAGCTGTTTCTTGTGGAGGAAGCAGTCTGGGGGCTGTGTGACCATCACTTCTCAAGGCTTGCAGGTCCTAGTGGACTGTGACCTTTGTGCCCTGTTCAGTCATCTTCCACTTTTCCTTCTTGATCTCAATGTTTTATTTAGTTCTTTCAAAATTGTTGGGCATATGCTTAAAGATATAGCAATAAATTTCAGGATTCAAGAAAAATATTGATATATGCCCAATAATGTTGAGCATGTGCTTAAAATACCTATGAAAGAAATTGGAAAAGGAAAGGGATAAAGGAGATCGGGAAAGGACAGTTAGACACATGAACCATTTCAGATTGTTCTGCATTTTTCCCTTTTTGCCCTTATTTTTTGTTTTTAAAAAATTTTTCTCATCTGAGCAACAAGATATGTTATTAATGGCCCATGAGTACAGCGAGTTATTTGCTATAGTAACTTTTGACCTGTTTAATAAGTACTCAAGCTCTGTAGTGGAGTTTTTATTGTACTCCGCAGTATACAGTTATGAAGTGTGGTACATAATAAAATAAAAGCAATAATGTTGATATTTCTGAGGGATCCATCAGAGCTGACCTGAAGCAACATATTTCATCCGGTTTGTCTGGGTACACATGTTGAAAGTTATAGCTGAAATTACTAGAAACAATATTGTGTTTATGACTTCTGATTGTTTACCGTTATAAGTAACATCACCCTTTGTGATTCCCAAAACTATTTCTATGACAGTTCATTAGTGCTGGTGTCTAGAAACAAATGAAAAAGACGAAATGCATTATAGTATTAGGCAGTCAGACATTTTCAGCTGAATGTTGGTATTTAACGTGTAACCATGGAAAGAACAACTGTGGGCAGTTTTGAAAGAGAACCGGAGAGCACAGGTCAGTTTTTAGTTGTAGGTAGGTTTTATATGTGTGTAATGTTCAGGCCCGTGTTTCATTAAGTAATTAATTTAACTCGAGATAGATTTTTGTAGGAACGTAAAAGGATGATTTAGGAAGAAGCAAATCTTTTCACGAGAAGGTATAGATTTCACAGCGTTGTCCTGAGAAGGAGAGTTGCTTGATAGTGGAGTAGATTGCCATTTGAATCTAAAAAATACATTTATCTGTGAAAAGATAAATTACTTACTTTGAGATATTATTTATGTGTTTGCTTGTCTCTTTTCCTTATCAGATTTTATGTACCTGGAGGATGGGCCCTGTGTCCTATTTATCTTTGTATTTCCAGAACACAGGATAGGACCTGGCCCATAGTAAATGTTTAAAATATGTTTGTTTAATTGACAAATTAATAGTGGAGATACTTGAACTTTTTTCCTTCTGATAGCTCACAAATAGTGTCAGACCTAAGAAAACGAGAAACAAATGGTTTCCTCTCAGTGAAGTTAAGATATTCAGTACTCCCTTCATGGCTACTGCCTAGCTTTTTCTTATTAAAAGAGAATATGGCCAGGTACAGTGCCTAGCACCTATAATCTCAACATTTTGGGAGATCGAGGCTGGAGGATTGCTTGAGCCCAGGAGTTTGAGACCAGCCTGGGCAACATTGCAAGACCCTGTCTCTTTTAAAAAATAAACTAATCCATCAGGTGTGGGTGTGCGGACCTGTGAACCTAGCTTCCCAGAAGGAGGATCCCTTGAGCCTGGGAGTTCAAGGATGCAGTGAGTTATGATTATACCATCACATTCTAGCCTTGGCAGCAAAGCGAGCCCCCGTCTCTTAAAAAAAAAAAAAAAAAAAAAAAAAAAAAAAGAAGAAGAAGATTCATAGGTCTTCATCACCCAGACCACTTTGAATGCTTTTATTTGTATGAAAATCACATGCCTGTATTTGTTGAGAAGTGTGTAATTGTTAAATAACTAAAGTTTGACCCAGAATAATTTGTAACTTAGGTGCTAAATTGCAGAACCTCTTTATTATTATTATTATTATTAGGGCTTAGACAAGTAAAAAATGAAATCGTCTATTTTCAGCAAATTCATAATATTTATACAGATACAGTTTACTCATAATCTTTCTGCCAACATTTCTGTTGCTGCCAAAGTAAGTTTTAAACCATGTTTTTAGATTCATCAAAACGTATCAGTGTATTAGTTCTGTAAATTTTGTTTTGGGTATCATGGTGGGGATAAGAGATATGTTAATTAATGTCAGATGACTTTTCACCATTCTTTCATCTCAGTGTTGTGGTTTTATAGGACTGTGATAAGTCATTGGCATTTCATTCATTTGATGGACTATTGCAAAAATATTCATTATAAGACATGGCAGCTATAAAAATAGTAATACTTATGTATTACCGTTATGTTTTGTGTAATTGTGTTTCATATTTTATAAATAAAACTGTTTAGCTTAAAAGACACTATTATATTTCTGAATTATTTCAGAGGTCATACTACAAATACAGACACATGAATAAGTGTGTTAAAATGGTTCAGCCTTAAAAATGTACCTTGGGAGCAGTCACCTTTCCCCATCCCTTGTGTCCACCTCTTTTTATATGGCCTGTAATCCTAGGGTGGAAAAACTTGATTGGACCTCCAGCAAGTACTCGGATGTTAATCAGCCCTAGTGTGCAAGACAGAAAAGCTGACAGTCCAAAACTGCACTTGAAGCTGAGACAGACTGTCAGTCTTCAGGAATGGTGGGGAATGGCCTATTTATGTAATCAGATACTAAACCTGGGAGGAAGCTGTCAGGCACATTCTTGTTGTGTAAGCAGCAGGCAAACTGTGCTTTATCTGACAGACAGTGTGTAAATCTGTCCATGCAAAAATCCAAATGTTTAGTTAGCTTCTAGTCACTGTAATAATCTGCTTATTTTCGTCTGCTAGAGCAATGACATCACTTAGCGGAATGTGCTGCAGACAGAAGGCCCAGATAAGGCTATGTTAGTGTCAGTCACTCATTCCTTGATTGGCAAGGAGATAAATAGGAATTTACTTGAGGTTTGCTTTCAACTAAAAGAATAGACAACATGTTCAGGACAGGAATAACTTTATTTAGCTTGGCTATTTTACATCTGAAGGAAATGGATAGAATACATTGTATCTAATTATAGCTTCTGGGAACAAGTAGCTTACCATATCAATAACGATTAAATAATTGTGCCCAAAGGGCATCTTCTTTGAATTCTTAGGATGTTTCTACTGCTCTATATATTTAGTTATTTCATTGACTTTTATATTTGTGTTATATTCAATACCCTTTCATGTTTTTCATTTAAAAAATACTTTTATTTCATTGTTTTCTTACTGTAAATGGTAATGATTTTGTGAATGTGGATATTTAACTATGAATCTGTAAGTTAAATCCTACTCTTGAGGATAAATTGAAGTTTTTAATTCTAAATTTATGACTTTCAAGTCCCATACAGTTACAGATTAATTCAGTGGTTTCATAGGTGCTTAGTGAGAATAGAATATCTTTCCATGATTTAAAGATTAATATTTCATTAGATATTAATTGTGAATAGTATTTTCTTTGATACTCACCCCCTGGATAAGCCTTAGAACTTTAGGAATTTTCTTTAAAAGTTCTGTAAAATTGTTTAAATTTGTTATTAAAATCTTCATTTTGGTTTTATCCAATACATAATTCCTTTGTTAACTACAAATAATGGATGGAAACAGTGTTGGTTATTTTCAGCAGTGAGGAAACCTAGGTCCTAGAGCAGAGTATTTTATGACCAGCAACTTTACGGAACGCACACTGGAGCTCTCACTCGGGAAAGCTGGCTGCAAGCTGGATTGAGTGTAGCACACACAGTTCCTGGGGTCTACAGATGCTGTTAAGTAGCCAGATATGTCTGGGAGCAGCCAAATGTTTTTCTGAGAATTTTAACAACAGTGATAGGAGAGAAATAAAAAAAAACTAAATCAGACATTTATGAAACACTGATGTTAACCTTACAGAATAAATGTATAATTGCAGTTCTGCTGTTTTTACTATAAAGCTGTAGCTGTTTTTTTGTTTTATTTGCCCAAGTACCAAGATATAAAATGCATTTATGTAGTACTGTATGGACGTTACGTATTACTTTAATACATGATAGTGGCTCCACATAATTCGTCAAATTTTAATTGGTTTTGTCACTTGTCAAATCTCCCAAATTGTCAAATAAATTTATTTTAGAATCATACATCCTAAAATTTGATAATTCTAAAGTTTTTCTTCTTTAGCTTTGCTTCCCTTTTGCCAACTCTTATTCATCCTATTAGTCCCTGGTCAGATCTATGTTAATTCAGGTAAAAGTTAGAATTCAGTCAGAGAACTTGTTTACTTTGTAGTAATTAAAATGTGTTAATATTTTTGCCTCTGTTGTTCCCCAGAGGAAATGTTTCTCATTATCTTTCACTTGTTTTTTTGTTTTTGTTTTTGAGATGAAGTTTCATTCTTGTTGCCCAGGCTGGAACGCAGTGGCACGATCTTGGCTCATTGCAACCTCCGCCTCCCGGGTTCAAGTGATTCTCCTGCTTCAGCCTCCCAAGTAGCTGGGACTACAGGCACACGCCACCACGCCTGGCTGTTTTTTATATTTTTAGTAGGGATGGGGTTTCACCATGTTGATCAGGCTGGTCTTGAACTCCTGTCCTCAGGTGATGCACCCACCTTGGCCTCCCAAAGTGCTGGGATTACAGGTGTGAGCCACCGCACCCGGCTCGCTTGGGTTTTTATTCTGAGTATTTCATACTTCCACCTCTTCTGCTTGTAAGTGACATTGTACGTACTCCGTAGTGCTTGATTGCATATTATTTTGAAGAATAATAAATACCAGTAACTAATACAAACTTATTTACTATGCAAAATATTAGAAATTTGGGGAGCTATACAACACAGATCTACATATTTCACGAGGTGTTTGTCAACATGAGAACAAGTGCTGCTTCTGTCTTTTCCCACCTCCAGTTCTTAGCTCTTTTGTTTTTGTGAATAGCATCATGTGAATTCCAGTGGAATGTTTTGTCCTTATCTTTTGGTTATTTATACACCATAAGTCTCCTTTCATTTGACTAGTTGCCAGTCTAGATTTTATGAAAAGAAAACAAAACCATTCTTTATATTGCTACTGTCTTTTCATGAAGGATTTTTCAGACCGCAGCGAATTAAAGGACCGGAGGTTATTTTACTGACGACAACATCTCTGTTCTGTTTTTCTACTCTAGTCTCACAATTTTAGATGAGACTTTGCAGTTTAGTAATTGAGCACCTACCATATGTAAGCATGATGGAACCTAATTAGGGTATTGGCTACACCATGTATTCTCTATTCTTTTGCTGTTACTCTTCCACCACCTTTGCATATCTGTACTTCTGGTTTTATAGTATTGTAAAGTTATACCTGGCAGTGTAATTTATTGTAATGTTACTTTCTTATTTTTTTATTTTATTTTATTTTTACTATCTTAGACAAATTAAATAATAAAGAAACATTCAAACCTCTGTCTCCTGAAAGTCAGGTCTGAGGATCTAAGTAGCGTTTGGACTGCATATAGACTCTATGGGCAGAAAATATGACTGAGATAGAATTTTTCACTAATTATGGCGGTTGGTTAGGCTGCAGCCAGATAGATTGATCACTTTTTTCAAAGATTACTCTTTGATTACCCTTTTCGTTGGAACCCTGCCTTCTTCTTCTGGAGAGGCGTAACCTTTGGTAACATGCCTTCACAAGTTTGAGAGTCATGCTACACCTTGTCCTAGGACTGGGTTTGGTATAAGGTTAGTGGAAATTAGAATTATAGGATTTTATTATTGGATCATACTTTGAAGATAATTTATTCTAACTCGACTGACATGTAGAAATTAAGGCTGAAAAAACAAGTAAGCTACCACTGTCACACAGCTGAGGTGGTGTCAGACTTGGTATCCCTTGCACTTCTGTGGCATGACCTCCTTCAACAGTTCGGTTTCCAGTTTTGAATATGTCATTGGGAACATAACTTATCAGAACAATTCTCATGACATCCTGAGCCTTTGATAAAATTTAATTATGTAAAATTACTGAGTTTTATGAACACTTCTTAATCCATAATTTTTCTGACCTTACCGATAGGCACTGTGAATGATACGGAATAATGAAAATCAAAATATATGTCCTTGCATTCTTTAGAATTATTTAGGGAGTGTGTGAATATGAAAGTAGAAAATAATTGAAGTGTTAATGTTTATGAGACAGTGTTGTGTCAACTTGTGAGTGGCAAATAAGATCTCTGTAAGATGAGGATGCTTGTGCAATGTAGAAAATACAAGTGAAATCGTAAGCAAAGATAAGGCATTAGAGAAAGCCTGTCTGGTCTCTAAAGTTTGCTGATATATTTTTTCCATTGAGCACCTAGAACCATATCCTATAATATGGTGATTGTGTTGTTGCTCACTGCAAAGAGAAGATTCTTTAATTGTAATGAACATTATCTATAATTAGCTGTCAGCTCCATAGCAGGGTGTATTAATATGAGGTCCCTGCATCTGTGAATACTTGAACCATCTCTTGAAGCCTCCGCTCCCATCTTTGCGTGGGTGCTGTACTCACCACTCACCTGGGACTCTCCTTAGGCACCTGGCCAGGTACTTGGCCAATACTCAGAGCTGACCGTGGTGTTGCTTTTACTGCTTTTCCTTCTCAGAGCCAAAAGAGGAGTTGTTGTCATTTGTGTGTGTGTAATTTCTTGGACATTAGTTCATTTCCATCTGAAAAATTTTTTTAAAAAAGGGACAGTAGAAATATAAACAGTTATGTGGTTTTGTTTTCTTTTTATCATGTCTAAACTAGCAAGCGATTTAACTTTCACTTTTGTTCTTGCCCATAATTGAAAAAGTCCCTTTTATTGTTAACCTCATTTTGATAGCTTCAGTTAATTCTGTATGTTAGCTTCCCTAACACTATACTTAATGCCAAATATAAATGTATTTTATCACCTACATCCTTCCAGTCAGTTTTGGTTATGCACTTAATAATATTATAAAGAAATTTAGTTTAATATTTTGAATGCTGGAAGGTACATAATAAATGATAATGTTATTCCACATGGCCTTTTGTTGCAGGTATTGGAAAATTAGTATAAATGATCTATATCCAGTATTTATTGATGTCTATCTGAATTTATCTTTTCAAAATAACTTAGAATATCTGAGAAGTAGATTAAATCTGCAAATCTGTTTTGTAAAAAATTCATAATTGCACACATCCAACTTTAAAAAAATTTTCTTTTATAGCAAAAGTAAGCTAAATTAATATGTAATTGCCTTGCTCTTTGAGATTTTTCCCCAACGCTACCTCACATATGTGTGTATTCTCTAGTTTTCTTTGTGTTTCATTGCCAGTTATCTCGAAGATATTGCTTAGTGGAGACATGTGTCAGAAACAGTGAAAAACTTGCTAGTATTTTATTAACTACTTATTCTCAGTTGCATCACAATAACTTTAAAACCATAAAACTTGTTTTTATGTTAATTCAATCTTTGTATTTTCCCTTGAACTTGTGATTACCAACGAACAAATCAGCTCCCTACAACATGATCTTTCAGTATGTCTGTATGTCAGAATATTATGATTTAAAGCAAGCTGTGATCTATATCGGGCTCTACCGTGTCTATGTTGAATTAGTACCGACTAAAATCACGTCTCGGCGATGTTCCGGTGCACAAGTGCCCCAAGATATTTACTCTGCAAGGGTAGTGTAACTGCAGCTCTTTGGACTGAGGTCTCCGAAAGGGTCAGTTTTGTACTGAACTCTGGGATTACTGGGCAATACATCTCAACCTTTCTAGCTAATCTTACCTTGAGCTCAAATGGTTCCTTAGATCATCCTGACATGCTAGAAGGCCGAGATGATGACAAAGTCCAAGACAATGAAATGCCTAAGTGTGGAAAGCTGCACTTCCTAACTGCGGCAAATCACACACAGTCACCATCAGAGAGGACAGTCTGTTCTAAATCTAGCATGTGTACTCCAATTTCTAGAAATTATAGATCCATAATAGATACATAAAGAACTATAGGATAAGTTGGCAAACATACCATATTTGATCATATATCAGTTGTATGAGTCTATGAAACACTGTTGGGTATTTCAAGAACCAATTTTGTGAGAAATAATATATATATATAATTTAAAAAATTATTTGTATGGAATTTAAACTTGTTCGGTAGAAATATTATTTTATTCATTGATGTTTAGTGTAAAAGTGGGCCTTGTGGCATGTACCTGTAGTCCCAGCTGCTCTGGAGGCTGAAGCTGGAGGATCCCTAGAGCCCCCGTGTTTGAGACCAGCCTTGAAACCGTAGTGAAACCCTGTGTCTACCACAAAAAAAAAAAAAGAAAGAAAGGAAGAAAGAATGAAAGAGAGAAAGGAAG
>NC_037686.1:67654388-67661888 GCF_003255815.1 Theropithecus gelada
GGAAGGAAGGGAGGGAAGGAGGGAAGGAAGGAAGGAAGGAAGGAAGGAAGGAAGGAAGGAAGGAAGGAAAGAAAGAAGGAAAGAAAGAAAGAAATTTAATCTACTACAGTTTGAATCTTGCATAAAATCACATTACAGATTAACAATAAATAGTGATGGTTGCCATCCCTTAACTTTAATATCCCCAGTTCAGAGAGTTAAATACACTGGTGTCAGTTAATGGTTCTAACAGGGTTCTAGTATTAATAAATTTAAGTCCCATGTGTTTTGTGTCTAATGCAGACACTGTTTATGATCAGCCATGTTGTCTTTGGCATATTAACTTTGTTTAGAAAACTACTATTGTTTTTAAACTGTACGATATACGATAGACCTTTTCTGGAGAGTTTGACCTGGCCGGAATTGCTGGCAAGAAACTATGACTTTCTTATTGCTGTTTTAAACAGTTTGTGAAATAATTATCTTAATTTATATTGATAGAGCACCGATGATGTGGGCTCTATTGCAGAATTGAACACGTGTCCTGTGCCCAATGTTGTAGAAATACTGACTTGAATACATAACAGGAATAAAAATTCCATGGTCCTTCTGAGGCTCTGGGAGGCTGCCCAAGGCTAGACACTGACTAGCTGCTTTTTCCTCACCAGCATGAGTATCTGACTGCAAACGTGATTTCTGAACCTGTGACATGAAATGAACTGAGCAGTACTGTTCTTATGAAACCATCAGGTTTATTAGTAAAGGGTTTGGAGTAGTTTGCTCTATGCAGATATACAGTGTTTTTCTATAATGTGTGTTTTTACTAGTAAAATTTTATACAGTAATATTAATGAAATATTTTCTAGTCGTACTATTATATCACTACAGTATAAACTCCTTACTAGGTTTTTCCAATCTCTGTGCATATCAGTTTCCTGATGAGTTAGACTGTGATAATAAGTTGAATTGGGACAGGTTTTGTTCATAGCTTCTATTAATATGCCAGATCTGTTTAGTATATTGAAATTTAAAAGAAAATAATGTGACTAGAGTTGATTTTGTAGTTGATTTATTTTTTATTTATACTTTTCTTTTTTCTGTAAGCCTGTTTTTGGTTTTATGGGTAAAATCCATCGTTATATTTGTTAATTCATTCTAATGCTATAAATAGTCATCTTAAAATAGTGTCATCTTAAAAGTTACTAAAACATTTTCCATTGACATGCAAATGAAACAGAGGTTCTCAGCTCTCTGAAATAACATTTTGTATCATGAATAGGTATATAGCTTGAAACATAGCAGCCTTGCTATAGCTAACATGCTGTTTAGTACATTACTTGGCCACATGTTAAAATGATGTCATCATAAATCTTAGATGAGGGCATTGTTATAGGAGGTTTTTCCATAGACATATGCGTATTTGTGGGTTGTATGCATATATACTGTATCTTTTTGATCATGGGCACCTGGGAAAGATAAGGCTGCATTTAGCTCCTTAGAAAATTATAGTCAAATAATTGTGAAAAGCAAGCACGAAGAGAGATAGAAAAGAAAAAGAACAAAAAACAAAGAAGAGATTGTTGGTTGCTTTTGTCATCTATACCAAAGCCAAACTTCTTTAATTATCAAGAGCATTTTAATCTGACTTTTAAAATTGTTCAACTTGATTGCTCGTCCTATGTAGCATGTTCCCTACAGCCCCCGTGAACATGGGTGGCTCACTGCTCATGCATACCACCTGGCTGCCTGGGCCCCAGAGTTTGTCTCAGTAACTGCTGTTTCCGTCACACCACTTGGCTGTGTCCTTGAGACTTGTCTGAAGCCCCATCTTAACAGTAAAGCCTTTGTCAACTATTTCAGTCTATATGTATTGACCCTTTTTCTGAACATCTTTTAAAACTTTTTAAAAAGTCCCACATAGTATGGGGTTCTGATGTTCTCATTATTTCATTGACATTAGTGTTGACCATTGAGTCATAGGCTCCTTTTGGGGAGGAGTGGATGTATTTTATTTATTTATAGGTTTGTACATAGCATGGATCATTGCTAGACACACAGTAAATTCCCAAACATAATCTCTTATTGGTTGGTTGATAGAGAAGTAGCTGAACTATAATAATTTGAAGATTGTTAGAATTGTGTAGCAAATGTCCAAAGATTGAAAGTTAAGGCATTTGGAATGAAGGCGTAAGTGGGGATTGAAATGCATTTTATCTTTTTACCTCAAATTATGTACATCAGTAAGGATGATCACTTAAATTCTCTTTATTTGTTCTTTAAACAGTAATATTAGTCCAATGTTAGTAACTACTATTTTAACTTTCCTTACATAAATCCAGTGGCTTTTTACCGAACCTGAAGCAATAAAATTTCATTTAGCTCAGACTAGAGAACTGTGGCAATTTAATATACGTCTTATTCTCCCGGACTTGACTTCTATGGTTAGTTAGAATTGTTTCAACTTTCCAAGCCTTCCAGCCCTGCCGTACAGTTGAAAGGGGGTAGTTTTAAAAAGGACAGGGCAGCCTCTGACTGGAATGGGTCTCATATGCAGTATAATTCCTTCCACCTGTTCTTCTCATGTTGAAGTTTTAAAGCTGTGCAAGAAACATGAATCAGTTCAGAACTAAACCAACTTCTTGGACCCTGAGATTGGAGCTTAGTGGACCTTTGTGTGCCTATGACATTCGATGTGGGTCCTTTTACCCTGTGTAGATGGGGGTTTTTTTAGGGGCAGAAGTGGGGGCATTTGACCTATCACCCAATCGGGCAATTGGTCAACTGCAGCTTCCAGGCCAGAGTAGGCCCACTGCGTGTTTCTGTCAAGTTGTATTGGAACACAGCCGCATTAATTTGTTTATGATGCTTTTGTGCACAACAGCAGAGTTAAGTAGTTGTATCAAAGACCTTACGACCACCAAAGTTGAAAATATTTACTCTCTGGTCCTTTACATAGTTTCCTAACCCCTTATCTAAGATACTATTGTGCTGGTAAGTATCAGATGTATAGTGTCTGGTATATTGGGGAAAATTTCAGCTAAAATTAATTTGGTTGGTCAGAGTTGATGGTCTCTTTGACAAAGAAAAATTTCATAGCAAAGAGATTTTGAAAGATGAAATGAGGTCTTTGAGGGCACAGCAATTGTAATCATTGAATGTTTTCTTTTAGAATGAGTCATTCTCTTGGTTCTTAGTAGACTGAGGCAGCCTGGGGTTAATATTCTGCTAATGCTCCTCCCAGAAGTTATTTTGACAAAAAGCTTTTTAACCCTTGAATTGAATTGAAAGGGCTAGAAAAATATGTTTCACAGCTTTTAGAACCTGAGTGATATGTTAAGAGGTATAAAAATGACAGTCTTTGGCATGAGGTGAGGTTAAATTTCTTTTCCAACTAGCTAACAAGGATCTAGCCTGTTAATTAGGCTAATTATCACCTGTTCAGGGCAAAAATGCACTCAAGACTCTTGGCTTAAGTAGGAGACTCCCTGGTGAACTGTTTAAAAGCCCTCAGGGGAGGTTTTTCAACTTTCATCTTGAAGCCACACTAGAGCCTTCAGAGTTGAATTTAGTAAATGAAACCTTTCTATTCTTAGGTCTTTGTGGTTTCTTAGTATGAATTATGCTCACACTTTATATATAATCTGAAACAAGGAACTCTCAAAGTCTACTCTAACTTAAATGATCTCGATATTAGTATTATCATGGAACATTTTTGGTATCTGAATGTAACTTCATTCATTGAGCAAGGTTTTTATTTAGCCTTTGTACACACACATGTACACACACAAATATTTGGAAGGAAATGGTCAAAGATGACTATGGTCTTAACAGTTACTGTTATTTAACTATTAGTGTACATTTTTGATTATTAAATTTCTAGACAGTATTGAGAAATTTTTATTTTCCATCTAAAGTTGCATGTTAAATTTAAGCACGATATCATATTTTGAAACTTCATAGAAATATGATGAACAGGGTTACTGTGGAATTATTTGGGTATATTTAATGTGGTTCTAGTGTCCATGTTGTATGAAAGTGTACTTAAAATCTAAAAGCAGTATTGTAATTTCACTCAGATGTTTCCTGGGCCCAAAATACTGTAAGTCTCTCACAATTATGATGCTTATAGATATGGAATTTGTTACTGTGGCAGGGTTTTGTGAATGTCTTCATTTTGCTTTCTGGTCTTTTGGGACACTTTCTAAGCACACGGCGCTCCTGTGAGTCAGTTGCGCATGGTGGCCTCTCAGCAGTGCTCATCCCTGTGTGCTGCGTTCTTCACAAAAGTGATTGTTTTCAGGTACATTTGCAGCTCTGAAGAAATTCAGATGGGAACCCTTCTAGGCAAAGACCTATTCATTTTCATTCCCTCTCTTAGTATATTATCATAAATTATTAAATTATTATCTTTAAAAAAGGCTTTTATTTCAAAGAAACTGCCTGTAAATTGGAAGTCTTTGAGCAACATAGAAATTGTTATAAACTTCATTAGTACATTGAGCTATTTTGCTATGAATTATGGAAATCTCGCATTGTTTTCATAGTTCTATATTTTGTTTATTCAAAAAGATAAGCAATCCCTGTCAATTACATATTTTTAACATTAGTGTAGTTTTACAGTAATTTTTAGTCAATCAACACCTTTTTGTCACAGTTTTAGAAGATAATGATCACATAATTTTTAAATACTTTGATAAAATTTAGCTCACTCTTTTATTAAAATGTCATTTGGAGCATACCAGATCTTTCTCATTGGTGTGGCTTTTGTAGATATGAGTTTGTCTCATCTACTGATTTGAAAAGACTGGTCCAAGTTATATAGAGAAGATAAGATATTATTTGATTGTCTTAATTAAAATATTTTGAATAACAATTTTCAAAAATAAAGGAAGCACTCTGGAAGATATTAATATATAGTCATATTTATTACAAATTTCTTTTTTTTTTTTTTGGAAACAGAGTCTCAGAGTCTCACTTTGCTGCCCAGGCTGGAGTGCAGTGGTGTGATCTCAGCTCACTGCAACCTCTGTTTTCTGGGTTCAAGCGATTCTCCTGCCTCAGCCTCCGGAGTAGCTGGGACTACAAGCCCGTGGCACCACGCCTAGCTAATTTTTGTATTTTTAGTAGAGACCAGGTTTCACTATATTGGTCAGGCTGGAGAGTTCTTTCTTTTTAAAAACAAAATGTTAGAACTTCAGTTAGCACTGTGCTGCTGTCAGCCCGGCCCCCGTCCACAGAGTGATCAGTGATGGTGATGAGACCTTCATGCTTCTGCACATGGATGACCTAGGTTTAGATATTTAATGCTGTTTATTTTGTTGCAACATTTTATAAGAGTTTCATGCCCAACTTGCTTTTTAATACAATCACCTTTTTGAGATTTTAAAAAATCCGTACTAATAAATGTAGCCCTAGTTTATTCATTTCCACTGTATTATAATATTCCATTCTGTGATTAAATTCATTGTCTACTCACAACCTGATGGATATTTAAGATTGTTTAAATTTTAATAGGGGAGATATTTTTTGCATGCTCATGTGTGCACAGCTTCTCAATAGTATATGTCTAGACTGGACCTTCTGGGGTGAAAGGTAACTTTACCTGAGATATATTCAACTTTAAAAAACATTGTAAGGCAATTATACTCCAAAATTATCCTGCATTGGTGACACTTGGAAACAACATCAAGATATACTGACCGGACACGGTGGCTCACGCCTGTAATCCCAGCACTTTGGGAGGCTGAGACAGGCAGATCACGAGGTCAGGAGATGGAGACCATTGTGGCCAACATGGTGAAACCCTATCTCTACTAAAATACAAATAAATAGCCAGGCTTGGTGGTGCATGCCTCTAGTCCCAGCTACTTGGGAGGCTGAGGCAGGGGAATCACTTGAACCGGGAGGCAGAGGTTGCAGTGAGCTGAGATCGGGACACTGTACTCCAGCCTGGCAACAGAGTGCGATTTCGTCTCAAAAAAAAAAAAGAAAAGATATTCTAGTGACTCCTCTTACTGTTAAAAAATAAAGTAATAAACCACTTTTATTAAAATACCTGTATCTTTGTATATGTGAGATTATTAAAATACCTGTATCTTTATATATGTGAGATGTGTGCAGATTTTTCATTAAGTTTTTAATAGCAGAATTAATGCTTTGCCTAAAGGATATAAAAGAATTTAAATAACACTTAATAATGTATTTTGAAAAAGATCAGTAAAAAAACACCTTTTCAGGATACTTACCATAGTAATATGGAAACATAAGGTTATAGATATAACTGAAATTATACATTATATATTTTGACATAACTTGTCTGATATTTAGACATTCAAAAATAGAAAAATGCTCTAACACAGAGTTTCTTTAAGGCCGAAATATCTATTAGGACAGTGCTATTAATCCTATAATCATAATTCAGTTCCCTGCTTATTCTTTAGATTAACTTTATTCATGACATCTAGCAACACCAGGTGAGAGTTTCTAGTCATTGTCATATAGCTGACAATGAGGATATTTAGTATTCTGTCTTCAAAATTTTTCAGTCTGAAGATGTGGATTTTCATTTTGGCTCCGTTATTATCAATCATATAATGAAAGAATTTCAGAGAAGAAATACTTTGGCATGTGCTGAGCACCCTGGCTTGCACCTCTGCTCCCTGATTTTAGCAGGTAGCTGAGCTAAGGCCAGAGTCAGCCCACATTTGGTAGGGTGCTAATGAAAAAACAACACACATAGTATTAAAGAAAGAAACCTCTCATAAATATTTCAAGAATACTAGAAAAAGTGCTTAGAATTTTAGGAACCCCTTATTTAATTCAGAAATCCTGCCAGGCGAGGTGGCTCAAGCCTGTAATCCCAACAGGAGGACTGCTTGTACCCAGGAGGTCCCGAGGCCGCAGTGAGCGATGATCATGCCACTGCCCTCCAGCCTAGGTGACAGGGTAAGACCCTGGCTCTTAAAAAAAAAAAAAAAAAAAAAAAAACAAGGAATTCTTTTAAATTTATGCTAGAAGACTAACTCTTAATTGACTTCCATATCATAGCTACCTGCATGAGAAAGGGCCTTATTCCAAAAGTTTAGTGTAATAGACATCTCAGTCCCAGGAACTCTGTAATGAAAACACCTGCTGAGAGGACACTAAAGGTATTATGTAGAACATTTAATGTTTACCCATGTTGCTCTTGATAAGTCTGGATCCATTTTGATTTCTTTTGCTTGTGACTTTTTTTCCTTTTGAAACCTTTAAGATCTCTTTATATCCAAGAGAAACATCTAGTGAAGTCCAAGGAAAGGGAAGATAAGAAATTGCCCTTTTTCATTTCAATTCTGGTAGCACTGTTTGGCGTTTTGAACTTGTAGTAAGCATTGCAGAGTCGCTGTTACCTAAGAACTGCAAATGGTGTTGAAGCCCAGCTGTCTCTTCTGGGCTTCAATTTTCTGGGCTGCAAGAACAAGGGTGAACCATATACCATCATATTCTTATGCATGCTTGTGTTATATACCCTCTTAGATGGTA